>NW_012144633.1:2729301-2731889 GCF_000956105.1 Propithecus coquereli | reverse complement strand
ATTGAACAGCATGAATCCAGAATGTTTAGCATGATAGTTGTTTTCTGAATAAATGAAAGGATCAAAAAGATTTTTATTACATCACTGATTCTCCCAATACTCCAATGAAGTAAGATCAATTTCATAAAAAGCAAATAAACCCTTCTAAGAAAAGGAATCTTATATTATTTACCCCAAATCAAACCATGAATAAAGCTGGAAAAATTTCTGCTCATCTTGAAGTCTAGAACTTGGTACATAAGACCTAGCCTTTTATGTATGTGCACTTATAAAACAAAACTGTAACTCTTGGGCTCTTCTCATTAAAAATATGGCAAATTCCCAAATCTCCATTTATTTAAAATTAGTGCCCAGCTTTTCTTCAGACATATAATCCCACATATTCTTTTTCAGATAACTGGCAACATTATTTCCTATCCTACTAGCCTACTCCAACCCTTTTTCTATTTTGTCAAAAGCCAGACCAAACAGTTCATGCTTCAACTCTACAGCTGGAAATTTTAAAGGGAATTCTGAACAAAGTTGTAATGAAGCTCTTAGGTATAGTGACAAAAGCACCAGACTGAATATAAAACATTCACATAATGTTAACTTCTAACCTCAAAGTAACCAGCCAGGTTCTTAAAAAGGAAAAACAAAAAGAGTAAATCACTAAATCTTAGAATAATAAAATTATAAATTGAATTTTCAATCTATTAGAAAGACCCAAAGCCCTTAAAAAAATAGACAAGGCAACTAACAGAATCGACTCTATATAGAAAAAAAGCACATATTTGGAGTTCAGCAAGCCTAGATTCAAACCTTAACCCAACCACTATGTGCCTTGGGCAAATCATTTAACCCTTTTGAATATGCATCATCATTTGTAAAAAAAGATATTTACTAAATTCTACCCCTATTACAGTTATTGCAAAGACTGCATAAAATAAAACATGGTAATTAGCTTAATATTGGGATGCTAATGTTAGTTAGCTCCTAGACCCCAGCCTCACTGATTTCCTCTATTTGTATAAAGCAGAAAATACTAATCTGAATTTATAGATCCAATATCAATAGAAATAGAAGCTCTATGACACAAAATTTTCTTCTGTTTTTCTCTTCATAATGGGGTGGGGGCTAGGATGGTAACCAGCTCAGTTACATGCTACTGAGAACAAAGGTTTGTAAGAAGTGCTAGCTAACTGCTGTCATCAACAGTTCTGCTGCCCCATAACTTGGTATCTCCTTCACATCAAGCATATGCTAATGTCAATATAAATGTGATGAGTGTTATCATAGAGGAATGCATGGTGTTACTAAGGGAGTCCAGAGGAGAACACTTAGCTCAGCCTGGAGAGGGGTCAGGGGAGGCGCCCTGAAGAAAGTAATCACTCAATCTCAATCAGGCAGGCAAAAAATGGCGAGAACAGGGGCAGAAGCGAAGGGAAATCTAGAGAAAAGGAAGGCTGTGAATGGAGACATAGGATGTAAAACAACAAAGTAATTATAGGAGAACTGGGAGCAGTTCTTATTGCTAGAGTGTGAAGTGCTGTCGGATGCATGAGAAGACTAGAGAAGGAGACAGGGCTGAGGCCATATGAGGCTTTACATAACAGAGAAAAGATCTTGGACTTTATCCCATTGATGGCGGGCAGGGCAAAAAACAAGGCTTGTCATTGGAAATCAAAGAATTCACATTAACAGCCTGAACAACATAACGAGACCCTGACTCTACAAAAAAACAGAAAAGTTAGCTGGGCATGGTGGCGCCTGCCTGTACGTCCAGCTACTGAGAAGGCTGGGGCAGGAGGATCACTTGAGCCCAGGAAATTTGAGGTTGCAGTGAGCTATGATGATGCCAATACACTCCAGCCCCAGGCAACAGAGTGAGACTCAGTCTTTGAAAAAGAAAAAAAAAGAATTGGCAGGAAAAAGTGGAAGGAAACCTGTGGTGGAAAACCAAAAACTGAGGGTCACTCTAAATGACAGACAGCAGATCAAAAGAAATAAAAATTGCCACATTAAACTTATCCATGATTTCTGCTACCCTTTCCGGAAATACAAAAACACAGAAAGAAACATCTTATAAGGACTTTGATAGAAAAGAGACATTTATTGAACCTCCTGGGGTACGAAATTTGGGTAAAGTATCATTTCACTGGGAAAGTTTCCCCCAAGAGCAGGCCTTCCTAATTAATATCAAAGCAGGAAACCAAGTGTGGTATCAAAGAAAAACCAACGAAATTACAATGCCATTTTATCTTCACTGGCATCAGAAGCCTCGGTACCACATACAGACACTCTCCCACATGGTAAGCAAGAGATAAGAACAGTGTTAAGTTCCTAATAAGTATCTCATCTTGCCCAATACTGTGAGGATCATTAAAAAGAAAAAAAATTTAAATCTTTCCAGTTATTATTTCTCATGTAATTAACTTTACAGTAATTTTCTAAGTTTAAAAAATAGCCTCTGAAAAATCTACCATAGAAATGGCGAAGCTGCCGGGCGCGGTGGCTCACGCCTGTAATCCTAGCATTCTGGGAGGCCGAGGCGGGCGGATCGTTTGAGCTCAGGAGTTCGAGACCAGCCTGAGCAAGAGCGAGACCCC
>NW_012144633.1:2727979-2729251 GCF_000956105.1 Propithecus coquereli | reverse complement strand
AGGAGTTTGAGGTTGCTGTGAGCTAGGCTGACGCCATGGCACTCACTCTAGCCCAGGCAACAGAGTGAGACTCTGTCTCAAAAAAAAAAAAAAAAAAGGCAGAAATATGGTCGTGAGAAAAGCTTTATGCTACAGAAAAACTTGTCATCAACGAGAGGCTGGACTGAGACAAGACCATCTAGTTCAAAATTAAAATACCACCATGAAAAGACTCTCTTCCCAGACACAAGGAGCTCATGCACCACCTCTGGCACATGTTCTTGCTAATTCATGCCAAACATTTTTACTGAAATTGGAGCAACTGACAGCAGTGGAAATCTTAACCAACTCTTTAGGCTCATCATGCTATAAAGGAGAGCTGAGAGTAAATTTGGTCAGTTTTATGTGACTCATATCCACCTAACTTACATTGCTCATTTCTGCTTAATGTCCCAAAGCACTAATCCAAGACCAAGCTGAAATTCCATTTCTAGATTAATAATAAGCACAGGAAAATAAATCACATCTGCCCCAGGAGTGAACCCAAAACCAAAAGCAGCCACAGAGAGGAATTTGTGAGTTGAGCTTAGAGTCCACTTTAATTCTGAAGGAAATGAACCTTTTAAAAGAAAATTCAAATAACAATCTGTGTAGACAAAACATTAATCTACACTGCTCTAATAAATTTTTGAGCCTTTTAAAACCTTTTTTTCCCTTAAATGGATATCTGCCAGTACAGAACTTCTCTGATAAGATGGCTTGGGGCCAAATACTATAATAGAGACATTTGTGCTCTGTCTTCATCAAACCCTTAGGTATACTTCCATGTCCTGAAGGAATATCTAGTTATTCAGATTTATCTCTATAGCAAGAATCCTATAAAGAAGTAAACCATCTGCCCACTCTCGCTCCCTAACAACAATTTCTTTTTTCCACCTGAGCTTAAGCTAGTGCACAAGAGTGATAGTTTCTGGACGCACAAAGAAACTCTATTTAGACAGCCACCACAGGTAAAAAGGCCTGAATTAGACTACAACACAGTTCTGCCCATAGGTGATGGAGAACCACACCAGTACAAGGCCAACAGGCTTTCTTCCACTGATGCCAACATAAGGCCTTACCTATGGATGGCTACAAGTCTATCCCTCTACCTCCAAAGATCAGTATGGATGCTCCCACTTAGCAGCAGCATTGTAACACCCACATACCATCTTTCAATCCAGAGTAATACTGTCCAACAGAAATAATAAGAGTCACAGATATAATTTTAAATTTTTCAGTGGTCACTAAAAA
>NW_012144633.1:2697608-2725094 GCF_000956105.1 Propithecus coquereli | reverse complement strand
AGCCTGAGCAAGAGCGAGACCCCATCTCTACTAAAAATAGAAAGAAATTGGCCAAACAACTAAAAACAGAAAAAATTAGCCGGGCATGGTGGCGCATGCCTGTAGTCCCAGCTACCTGGGAGGCTGAGGCAGGAGGATCGCTTGAGCCCAGGAGTTAGAGGTTGCTGTGAGCTAGGCTGAGGCCACGGCATTCTAGCCCAGGCAAGAGAGTGAGACTCTGTCTCAAAAAAAAAAGAAATGGCAAAGCTAGAGAAAGAAAGAATATGACAGAAAGAGCAGAGCGTTAGGAGTAAAGTCCTAGGATCAAGACACCATGAAGAAATTCTAGGGGAAGTCCAATTCTAGTGAAACCCAATGGGAAAGTATAAAAAAGAGCAGTTTGAGGATTAAAAGCAGAAATGTGTGCCCTTCCAGGAAATCATGTTATTGAAGTTTTAAATCCTTTTTGTCTTTTTCTATTCATAGTCTATAGCTCTCAAGAGTACTCTAAGTAATTAGATGCTACAGATAAGGAAAAGCAATTCAGAGATGCTGAAGAATATCAGGTAGTAATGGCTGCAATCCAACATCAAGACTTCTTTGCAGGAGATAGTCCATCACTGGACTGTAGTTTCTTCTTAAAATATTAACTTACTTCTTGGGTTTCCACATTAAATCAATCAATTTCTCTCAAAAAGGCTCAGTTCTTAGTCCTTTAATCAGTTCTTAATTGTCTCCACTTTTAGTAGACAGATGAACAGATACAAAGAGAAATTAGAAACAAATGTCTATATAAAATCAGTCAACTTTCAAAAATAAGTGAAAAACCTTCCTAAGACACTGTCAGAAACTTCTAAGAGGTTGTAAGTTAAGCAAGTCTACTCTTCTAATGTCAGAGGCAGAAAAATATAATTTTGTCCTGTGTGCAAAAAGGGATAAAAGAAAGAAAAAACAGAAATGTAGGATGGGTATCATAAAAATAACATCATCAAGAGTACCTGCCCAACCCTGTGCCTAGTTATGGTACACGACAATATGGTGGGATAGATTTCTGTCCATGAACAAACAATAAGTTCTGAACTCTTGTGGTCTGTGTAATTTATTTTGGCATTTCAGTATATTTTTTTCCTCTCAAATATTTATTAAGCATCTATTATGTTACAGGCAATATGCTGCTTTTTCCAGATAAGCAGCTTAGGGTCTATTAGTAACACTCCTCTCTCACGTCTGCCACAGAACTAGCAAGGTGCTGAGTTCAGAGCAGCTGCCCAATAATACCTATGAAAATACATCTTTGACTGAGCATAGGAGAACATACAGGAGTAGCATTATATCGACTGATCTAGCATGGAGACTCCGCTCAGTTCACACACTAGGTCCAGACCAGCCCTAAGATAATTTGTAAAAGGTGCTGACTTCATTAACTGTCTGCCTCTGGTTACCAATCCACATCCCACTCTGGTGGATGCATGAAACTGCACGTACCTGTCCACTGAGGCGGGCAGCGGCAGTTGTAAGTATTGACCCCATCCACACAAACCCCTCCATTCTGACACTTGTGGTTAGGGCAGTCATCAATATTCCGCTCACAGGTGCTCCCTTCAAAACCTGGTAAGAGAAGAACAAAAGATGAATTCTCGTACAGAAGAAGTGATCTGCCCTTCTCCCACAGGACACAGTCGTCAGAACAGACCTGCTTCATGATTTCAGGTCAACAGTCAGCAGCCGCTCAACCCAGGACTCACCTCATGAAAAATCCCCCAATCCTCTGTCTTCTCTGGCCTCAAGCATAGGTAGACAGCCAAAGTGACTCATGCCAATGACAAACCTTCATAGTTACCTCACAAGTATTTCAAAGTGTTTTCATGAAATAAAATCACAGGAAAGATAAATGTCTAATTGGGATGGACATTCACTGGTTCTAAAAAACAGGATATTAGATTTTTCCCAGCTTCATACTAGTCTAATGGGAAGAACAGAAAAAAGACTGCCTAATTAAATTTAAGTTCCTTTTATTTTTTTCTTGGGATGATTGCTCAAGGAGGCCTCCAAACTAGGTGGGCAATGGTGTTGGGAGGGACACAGGAAAAATACTGAACTTAAAATATGAAGGTATAAGTCAAGTCCT
Source organism: Propithecus coquereli (assembly GCF_000956105.1). Lineage (NCBI taxonomy): Eukaryota > Metazoa > Chordata > Mammalia > Primates > Indriidae > Propithecus > Propithecus coquereli. The sequence goes on along the minus strand of NW_012144633.1, from coordinate 2,722,987 downwards.
AACCTCTCCACCTATAAGCTATTTAATACACGATAAGTTAAAATTCTGAATCAGCTTCCTCATCCATAAAACAAGGCTAATTCTACTTGCCCGGCCTGCCTTTCTAGATTGCTGTAAATGCCGCATCATGAGTAAAGTGCTATACAAATGTTAAATGCTAGCTGAAAATGGGGTAGCATTATCACTAATTAAACTCACCAGCACTTCAAATTCTTCATGCTCTTCTCTAAATTTACAGCATTGCTTCCCTCCTCTTGATTTTTTTTTTCTTTTATGAAAAATGAACCCAGTACCTCAAACTTCACCCTACTGCTCAGTGTGGTCCTCTGTAATTTATATATTGGGCTACTTCCTTTCTTTTTCCTGGCTACCAAAGCCCTGAGCAAATAAATTAGAAGACTACCAGCTTTAAGATAAGACAATGTTCAGTAAACATTCTCCTATTTGAAATATAGTACAATTAAGTATTTGGCCTCCTCAAAATATCCCTTAAGGTTCCTCTCGCTCACTCAAAACATTTATTGGGTTTTACACTAGGCACTGGTGATGTAACAGTGATTACAAGAGACAGAGTCCCTGCATCGATGGCATTTACCATCTAGTCAGTGAGATAGACATCAGACACACCTTGCTTTATTCATTCCTTACCAGTTACCCTGGAATTCTGTGTCTGCTCTGCTACATTGGAACATGCTGGTTTCTCTGAATACAGTGGCAGTCAAGTAAATGAGCATAAACCAAGTAGCCAAAAAAATCACCAGGAAATCAATTCACGGAAGATAGAAATAATTGAAAGCTTAACTGAAGGAAATTATATTTTTCCAGGTATTTGGTACTCAGTTCATTCAAGTGCATAAATCACTAAGTAAGCCTGAGAAAGACTATGAAAATACATTTGGATTTTTAAAAAATTTATCATATTTCATGTTTCTGTTTAATTATATGAAAAATCATACAAATGGACTAATGAGCCAAAAAATGATGAACTGTTTAAGCCCATCCCTAATTATGATTAAGAAAGTGAAGCTGAATCTACAGATCTATCAAGCAGTAGTCCCTGAATGAGGACTGAGGTCTGTGTTCCTACTCTAGTGCTCTTAATGAAGACATTCTTTAGAAAAACTAAAGATACGATTTTAGATTATTGGAGGAAATGGGCTCTGGCCCACTACTGCTAGAACTTGTGTGGTCTGGTGATGTTCTAGAAGTGGTGATGATCATCCTTTCCTTAACTTGATCTCTCTGGTGACTAAGACTAAACAGGGTTGACTAGGGCATCAGGCAAGTAGTAAAGCCCTTGTAACTAAGCTATAAGGAATAGAAACTGTGGCCCTGACTCGGTATTAGCCAATGTTACAACTAACTGAATTCACCAATCACAGACAAATTAAGAAAGCAGAAGCATAATCAAAACAGATAAGAAATAAAGTATTTTCTTTTTATGACAAATTGACTATTTTTTAGGTAGTTCTTCCCTGTCTTACCTAGGTAGATAGGTAAGAAGGCAGCTAAGTAAAAGAGTTAATTCTGGTTAAAAGCATGGCCTCTGAGGCCAAACTGCCTAAGCTCAACTTTTAGCCTTGCCATGAAATAGCTGAGTGAAAGTGGACAATATAACTTAAAATTTATTGGAGGATAAACAGGACCTACCTCAAAGGGTTATTGTAGAGATTAAATGAGTTAGATATAAATAGCACTTAATTCAATATATTGTCCTGGGATAACTAAATGACCATATGTAAAAGAATGAAGTTGGGATGGACCCCTACCTCACACACAAAAATTAACTCAAAATGGATCAGAGAACTAAAGGTCAGAGCTAAAATTATAAAACTCTTAGGGGAAAAAAATATAGCAAATCTTTGTAATTTGGACTAAGGAAAACTTTCTTAAATACAACCAAACGCACAAGCAACAAAAGAAAAAATAGATAAATTGGACTTCATCAAATTAGAAAATCTGGGCTTTAAAGGATATACCAGGAAAGTGAAAAGACAGCCCACAGAATGAGAGAAAATATTTGCAAATAATATTATCTAATAAAAGACTTGTATCTAGGATACATAAAAGAACTGTTACAGCTCAACGACAAAAAAACAAATAACTCAATTATAAAATGGGTAAAGGATCTGAATAGATACTCTGCAAAGAAGATACATAAATGACCAACAAGCGTGTGAAAAGATACTCAACATCATCACCCACCAGGGAAATGTAAATCAAAACCACAAGCAGGTATCATTACACATCCATTAGGATGGCTATGATAAAAAAAGACAGATAATAACAAGTGTCAGCAAGGATATAGAGAAATTCGAACGCTCACACACTGCTGGCTGGAATGTAAAATAGTGTACCCAGTTTGGAATATAGTCTAATGGTTCCTGAAAAGGTTAAACAGCATTACCATATGACCCAGCAATTCTGCTCCTACATATATACCCAAGAAAAATGAAGACATATGTCCATATAAAACTTTTATAAGAATGTTCATAGCAGCATTATTCATAATACCCCCAAAGTGGAAGTAGCCCAAATGTCAATCAACTGATGGATAAATAAAATGTGATAAATCCATACAATGGAATATCATTCAGCCATGAAAAGGAATGAAGTATTGATATGTGCTACAAGATGCATGGACTTCGAAAACATTATGCTAAGTGAAAGAAGCCAGTCACAATGACTGCATATTGTATGTTTCCACTTATATGAAATGTCCAGAATAGGCAAATAGAGACAGAAAGTAGATTAGTAGTTGCCTGGGGCTGGGAGGGAGTTAGAAGGAATGGGGAATAACTGATAATGGGTACAGGGTTTCTTCTGGAGTAAAAAAATGTTCTAAAATTGATTTTGGTGATGGTTATACGTATCTATGAACATACTAAAACCCATTGATTTGTATACCCTAAAATATCAAATTGCACAGTGTATAAATTAAATCTCAATAAAGCTATTATAAGAGAGGGAAAGCACTTAAAATAGTGCCTTACACATATTAGCTAATATTGTTACGTATCAATGGGATTAGAGCATCCCTTAGAGATTGTCTACTCGAACTCTCTAATGTTACAGATGAGGAAGTTGAGGGCCACATGGCTGACTGACCCAAGATTACATGGCTAGCAGCTTAAGAATCAGTGCTGAATCAGAAACTTTACCCAGTGTCAGTCAGTATGTTTTGTGGAACCCAGAGTTTCCTTTCAACAATGTGAAAAACCGACCTTAGGTCAAAAGTTCCCAAGTCTGAGAAAACTCAAGCCAAATCAGTTCTCCAAAGTTAAGACAGGATTTATGCTTTAAAAATAGAGATACAGAACTTTTTTTGGAAAGAACTACCAAATTTTTATAACAAACAGTCTACCCAAACAGGGGGAAAGGGCTATCTGAATAAGTTACAGTGCAGTCACTCCTTAAAAATATATGTTAAGTTTTTAGGGGAAAGGGAAACACACGAGTCTGCAGACACTTGGGTGGGATGGGTGTAGCAGGTTCACGGAGAGGCTCACATGCCATACTAAAAGGAGTCTGCTGCCTAAAGCCAATTCACGTCCTTAAAAGGCCAATAGGAGAGAAATTAAACTTAGAAGAAACATTTTAAGATTGTGCTGTTATAAAACCATAGGCCACTTATCTGATTAATAATGGCAATGAGGGTGGGAAGCAGAAAAGAGTCACTGTCATCCCACACAGAGAACAGCATCTCTCTAGAGAGTGCTCTGTCTTTCCATTTCAGACCCTGATGGGCAGGCTCAGTGGAGAGGAGCAAGAAGAGAGCAGAAAGAGGAAGACAAGATGACACAACCAGGCTTCTCTCAGGCCAGGCTGAAAGTCCTCAGGAAAAGCTTCCATGAACAGGGATGAAACAGCGAGGAAAAAACAGGGAACTGGACAAAGGTGAAAAGATACAAAGCTACTTTTTTTCCTGGAAAGAAGTCTGTCATAAAAGCAAATCTTCCAAAACACAATTAGTATAATCCTCAAGAAAATGTCACGTGCCCCTGAGTGTGAGAATACAAGAATCCCTGTCCTGTGCTTGCCCAGCTAGTTTTCTTGGTACCACCTTCTACCCCTTATGGGCCCAGACTAGCTCACTGCCCCCATGGCTGCCCCTGTGTCCCTGGCCCTCACCCACTCGGGCTCGCTGCTCCCACCTGTCTCCCCTGATATCTCCCCAGTGATCTCCACTTTTCTTCTAATTTTATCACCAAAAAAAGCTGAAGAAATGATGATGGGGAGTCAAAAAATAATTTAAGTACATTTAAAAAGTTGTAGAATATAGGAATTTTCTTCTGTTTATCATGTTCAATTCATTCGTCAAATATTCATTAAGGCTCAATTTTGTGCTAGGCACTATGTTGGGTACTAGAGGGAAAAGTTGAAATGAGAATGTCTACTTGAAAAGATGAACAGATAAACAATTGGATAAGTGTTGTGCTAGAGGTATGCAGATGCTAAAAGACCTTAGAAGGTCTCTAATCCACATGGAGGTAGGGAACATAGAAGGCATTTCAGTGAAATAGGGTGCCTTTGACAAACCATAAAGGATGAGTTCTATATAAAACAGGGGAAGAAGGTACAAAAAGTTGAGGAGGCCGCACAGGCAAAAACACCAACCATGAGAGAACAGTAAGCACTTCCAGGAACATCAGGTAAAACTGGACTTGGGACCAAAGTCAAAGGAGCTAAAATAACACATCCTGGAAAGTGGTATGATCATTTCTGCATCTGCTCCAGAGAAACCTGCCAAAATATGATTAGCATAATACCCAAGAGAACATCACATGCCCCTGAGTGTGAAAATGCAAGAGGGAATTATTTCTAATAGTTCTTAAGCTCAGCAACAACTGAGCAGACACAAAAGCCACAAAGTGTGTTTAAGCTTTATTTTAATGCTATAGGGATATTACATATAATCAGCCTATTTAGTGTAGAGGTGGTTTACAAAGGGCAAACCTTCATGTTTTGGAGAGGACATATCAGACAGCTTTTCATAAAGTTAAAAAACAAATAATAGACGAATAAAGAGATGTGGGAGAGAAAGAAAAAGGGAAAGTACATTGAGGACTGTCCAATCCAACTGTGAACTCATAAGGGATGGCTAGTAGATTCAAAACAGCCCACTGTTTTCTGATTACTGGTGCTACTTTTATTAAAATATCCACAAACACAAAACCATTCTAACTCATTCTCTCTCCATTGGTTGGCCCTAACCCAAAAATACTGGGAGTCAGTGATTCAGTAATTTATTTTCATGCTCTAGTTTGTTTTTAAGTTGAAATTACTGTGGCTGAGTGCCCCTCCTTAGCTTCTGCTAAAGACTTTACACAATGAAAGCTCATGAAGTGTCTGGAATATTAACAGTTACAGCTCCAAAGAGAAAATGAAATGCAGTTCCTTGATTTGACTCTATTAGTTTTCTCTCAAAGACTATTTTTTTCCTCCTGCTGTGGAGAAAAATTTCTTTCTATGTCACATAAGATGAGTCATTTTTGCAGTTTTAATTCCCTCCCCATGAGTCCTAAAATAATACTAAAATGCACTCACAGTGACTATAGTACCCTTTGCAGGAAAAGAATTATAACTTAACCATTTAAATATAATCACTATGGCATTCAGACTCAGAGTTGAAAACGATTCCAAAATTTCTTATCCAGTATTAGTGCACAAGGACAAAAGGAGAAGCCAAACTAAGTCTAGGGTGCAGGACACCAGGAAGAAATGAGAAGACCAAAGTTACATCCTCAATACTCTGACACAATACTAAACTCATACAGCCAGTCAGGCAATAAATATTTGTGGGCCTATTCTCTACTGGGCACTGTTCTTAGGTGTTTGGAATACATCGGTAAACAAAAACAAAGATCCCATCTTTCATTCTGGAGAGGGGAAGAAGAGGCAGTAGAATTTGGAAAAGACAGACAATAAACAATAGATATAATGAAGTAAATTACATAGTACAAATTATATAGTAAGAAGATAGGAGTCACAGAAAAAGAAAACAAAAAGTAGACCACGGTCAGTAATTAAAGGGGCTGGGGGAACAGTTACAATTTTAAATAGGGTGGTCAGGGTAGGCCTCAATTAGAAGTGCAAAGACATGAAATGCGGTGGGAAGCAGCCATTTGGGAGTTGTAGAATACTTTAACATGCTACTTTGCTTCCTGCTGACTTGGTTTCCCCATTTTAGAACCAAAATAATAATTCTTTTCAAATAAGGGTGCTATTTACATTGACGTGGTGACTATCACTTGAAGTAACAGTTTAGTCACTTGACAAGTGTGAGGAGCAATGGAAAGAGGGGCTAGGAGATGGCATACCATTATGAAAAGGGCTTTTTAAAGAAAATCATCTCCAGGCACTATTTCCCTACATGGAAATAAAGTGAACACTCTCCAAAATCCACCTGGGACATAAAAACAATGAGCATAAAATCTTATAAATTGTTTAAATACATATTTATTCATAGTGTCACTGCATCATTTATTGTTTTGCATTCTTTTTGAATTTCCTTCCATACATTTGTCCAAAGCTGAAGTCATCTGTTTTAGATCATGGGACCCTGCAAGGCAAGAACTAGTCTACTTAACTATTTTTAAGTATCTGCACAATGATATATAGATAGATATGTAACAAATACTATTATAATTAGGAGCATCTCATTTTTCTTAAAATTGAACATATTTTTTAACCCAAACAGCTCAAAGCATTTCACAAAAAGTTTCATATGTCTTCACACCTTCAGGAAGCAGATGAGCAGTGTGGTATGGTACAATAAGATGCACAAAGCACAGGCTTTATAACCTGCCTGGGTTTCAGGATCCAGCCTAACCACGTATCAGCTGTGCAACATTGGGTAAATCATTTAACATCCCCAAACTTCAGTTACTTCACATGGGAAAACTCGAAAAATAATACCTGTCCCCAGGGATTTTGTGTTATTGAGCTAATGGGTGGGAAAGTACCTGGCATAGTACCTGGACTCATAAAAAAATATTAGTTTTCTCTTTGTCAAATCTTCTCCCCACTCGCACCCCTCACCCTGATCCACATATACAATACATACAAACACACATACACGCCATCAGTGAATAAACAAATTTGTCTTGCTTTAAACTACAAGCAGAGCCTAAGAGACAGCCAAGATCTCCTTACTCCATCCCACTAGCCCTGGCAGCCTCTCGACTGCGGAATCCCTGGTTATTTCCTTTCTCAAGGAGGAGATACTATTCTAGTTTGACAGATCCTTTCCTGGACACACTCTCAGAATTCCCTAAGGTTCTTATCGTGGCTAATGGATAACAATGCAGAGACTATGGGAGTGAATAATCACTCTCTCCCATCTAAAAACTTCCTTTATTGACTTCTCTAACTTCCCGTCAATATCTTGCTGCCAAATCAACCTCTTACTCTAGGCAACTATTAAAAGTAATTTTCTTAAAACTGAAAAAGTATTTAGCTTTCAACAATAAATCACTCTAACCTTAAATACTAGCCTATTAGACTACCAGAATATTAGACTGCTAGAATATTTGCAATATTAAATTGTTTACATTTCTATTTTCTGTCTTTAATCCTTAAAATGCAAACAAATACAGGGATAAAGAAATCTACATTTTAGTTCTTTCTTCTACAAAATCATGTGGATTATAGTAATATCAAGTTAATAAACATTTATTTAATATCGAGAATGAGAGCATTTTCTATTCTTTATTAAAAGAGAAACTAAAATACAATTAAATAGCTTGTTCTTGTAACTTATTAAACCATATCGAGTTTTCATTTTGATTATGTGGCAGTGTCTTATACTGCTGCATCCTAAGCACACAGCACTGTGTCTAGAACATAGCAGTCAATAAATTTTTACTGAATGAATTTGGTGGTTTTATACTGAGGACCAACATATGACCTTTGATCCCAAAAGATTAAAACGCACAATGCCATTATATGTGAACCATATCGACAACACCAGAATCTAAGATCCCTACTCTGAAAGAGTAGCTAGAACTTCTTTTTGAGGCAATTCTGCTAACTTAGCACATTATTCCCCCCTACAGTTTTCTTTCTTTTGTTTTTGTACCAAGGATATTTGTATAAAAACAGGATCTTTGTTGCTTAGTAATTCATCTGTTCCAGCTGCTTATGTTCTGTTCCCAATCAAAATTCTTGGTTTTCAGCCTCCTCATCATTTTTATAAGGAGGTAAGTGAATTGGCCAGGCTTGCTTCTTTCTCCCTCTCTGTGGAACACCAGGTCTCAGGTTCCCAGACACTGGTCGTCTTTTTGCTTCTATCTTGGGGTTGTACGTGTGCTCTGGGGGACTTATAGCAGTGAAGAGTGTGACAAAGTAGTGTGTCACACATAGTTTCTCATACATCATCTCATCAAAAACTGCTCATTGATCTACAGAGGACCTCCTCCTCAGTTTCAAAATTCCAGAGCTTCAAGTTAGGGCAGGGTTACCCCAAAGTCAGAGAGGGTACATGGGGTGAGGGATCTGAAGCCTCTGTAGCCCAGGGAAAATCATGAAAGCGCAGGTGGGCACACTTAGGTGGATAAGAAAACAATGAATTACTCCATGAGAGGCAAAAGCATATAGGAAAGTTGATTACCTATTTTTAGTGTCAATTCAGTTAAAAGCACTTTATTAACCACACATACATATTTTCCAATGTCTAATTCTCACTGTGTTCTTTTCCATTTCAGATTTGCCTGCCCCTTTCTCAGAGCTCTGTTCCTCTTATTTCTCACTGTGTCTCCAAAAGGGATAATGAACAATTTTCTAGCCACTCATCATCATAAACCCTGACATGTTAAATTATCCCCTACTCAGTTTATGGACCACAGTGGGCCCATAAAGCTCCTCCCTCACCAGCAACACATCCCACACAAAATTCTCACTTCCCTTTTTCTCTGCTTTAGGAAGTTTCATAAATGAGCAATTAGGCCACACTTTCTACCTTCTTCCTGTGCTAGAGGCTTGTCCCCCAACCCCAGGACACTAGGGAGCTCCTTACCTGGAAGGCAGTTGCACTCAAAAGTGAAATCACCAGTCTGCCGGCAGGTGCCTCCGTTGACACAGGGGGAGGGTGCACAGGGTACATAGACGCTGTCACAATGCTGACCTGTGAAGCCCTGGGGGCACTGGCACTGGTAGGAACCAGGCAGGTTGAGGCAGGTGCCACCATGCTGGCAGTGTCCTGGAATGTCACATTCATTGACATCAGTCTCACACTTCTGCCCTGTGAAGCCTGCAAGGCATCTACAGGAGAACTGGTTGGCCACAGTGGTACAGGTACTTCCATTTGCACAGGGATGAGACAGGCAGGCATCAGTCCATTGGCACAGCTTACCTAAAGGAAGGATAACAGAACTCAGTACTGGTCACAGAAATAGGAGCTAGCCCCATCCTCAACACCCCCATTTCCCCATGAAATACATGACATTAGGGAGCTCTTCCATGGAGAATTGCTAAACTCTGAACTTTACAGAAGGCCAAACCAGAGTCTCTTCAAGATCATCTCACACAGGGCACTCTCCAAGACCCTCATTCGAGACACGAAGACTCAGTGGATGGAGCACACAGAGTGAACTGTAGGTTAGTCACATGAACCCCAGTCCTGCAAGATTCTATCAGACCCTGTGGCAAACGAAGGTCTGGATCCATCTACTCTCTCAACATCTTCATAATCTTTGCACATGCTGCTCCTCTGTTTGAAATGCTATCTTCCTTTTTGTTGACCTAGCAAACTCCCACTTATCTTGACAACTCTGCTCAAAAGTCATGACCTCTATAAAGTCATTCTTTATGCCACCCCCTACATGCACACACACACACACACCAAGTTTGCTATTTCCTTCTATTATAGCACCTGCAATCCTGGCAGGGGTTAGGTCCCTATAGTATGCTTTAATATCATGTCTATTGAATGACTAATATGTATTGCTATTTAGTTACTAAAGAGACCCACTGGTGATAGAAACAGACCAATACTACTCTATTTCCTTTAAACACAATGCAAACACATTCTGGGAAACATTTTATTAATTGTTGTCTTATTATAAATATTGCTTGATGTGTCTGAAGATGATGAAGGCTCCCTATGTATCAAAAGAAATAGAAGCTTTCATGAGAATAGAAGTCTAGAAAGGTAATTCTGTGGACTCTGTCAGGTAGGAAAGTACCAGCAGTAGCAGGAAGACTCTGACATGCTGATTCCTAAGGCATGACTCCAAGGGAAGCAAAGCAGATTCTTTGAGGCAGAAAGAGAGAGGAAAAAATATGCTCATGGAACTAGTAAATTTGGTATTCACGTGGCTTTTTGTTTTCATTAGCCTAAGTCTTTTATTTTTTAAGCTAAAGAGATGAAAACTGCCTGAATTTATTAATATCCCAATTGGTGGTCTAGGAAAAGATCCAAATGTCTGACCCCCCCCCCCCCACCAGAAAAGCAACTGAGGGACATGACAGCTTTTCTAGCAGGGGACAAGGGTGGCACGTGAGCACATATCAATGTTCTTTGCCTATCAGGAAATGTCAATCAAAGGAGAAAGGTGCAATGCAATGTGGGCACAGCACATATATCTTAGGGTGCCAAGCAGAGAGAAAATGAAGGAACTGCTATTTTTCTTTCTATTTTTTCCACTAAGAGGTGTTTACTTACTGCAGAGAAGAGAGACAAATGCTTACTTCTGGCAACATGGATATCAGAGTGTCTGCCCACAACTGAAACAGCAAGGTCCCTGAACTTGGTTTCCCCTTTATATTATACATAGGCACTAACTTGCTGCCTCTGCTTCTGCATCTATGAGTGGAGATGAGGTAACAAGGTCTGAGTAGGTGAGGTATAGGACTATCACAAAAATCAAAAAGATGAATTTGATCTGTGGTGATTCCTAAAGTGACAGACAAAAGTAGCAGATGTAGAAAGATAGTCAGAACCCTGGAGAACACCAAGAAGAGATCCTTTTAATGGCAAAGGAAGAAGTTTTCATTTGGGGACCATTTCAGAGCAACATTTTAATTATGAAGAAGGCATTATTGCCATTTCCACTAGTCAGGATTAAAATGTTTTAAATGTGTATGCCCTTTCTTTTGCCTTATGGTAGCAAAACAACTCAAAACTTGACAATCAGGAAGAAATTACTCTTGTAACCACCAAATCTCTTCAATGACTTACATCATCAATACTAGCATAGTCATGATGGAGATAATGGATCATCCTAACCACACTCTACCCCCACCAACATCTTTCGAGGAAACATTTGTAGAACAAGTATTCTAAACTAACTGATCCAGTCTAGTTTTCTGAGTAGATTTTTCATTTTTTGCTTAGTAGATTTATAGAACCATTGATTTAGTGCTTAAAGCAGGGGAAAAAATAGAGAATGTTTTTCCTTTTCTCATCTAATTTAGTGAACACTTATGGTTTACTCTGAATAAAACCTAGGCTCATCTCTAAAGAACAATAATGTAAAAAAAAATTGTAATAAAATGTGACATATAAAAATAATAGAAACTTAGAGACAAACTGCCTAAAGCAATCATAAAAGAGTCACTAAGACCCGCACAATTTTATTTATTTATTTATTTATTTATTTTTGATTTATTTTTTCTGACAGAGTCTCACTCTGTTGCTTGGGCTAGAGTGCTGTGGCATCAGCCTAGCTCATAGCAACCTCAAACTCCTCGGCTCAAGTGATCCTCCTGCCTCAGCCTCCCAAGTAGCTAGGACTACAGGTACTCGCCACCACGTCCGGCTAATTTTTTATTTCTATTTTTAGTTGCCTGGCTAATTTTTTCTATTTTTAGTAGAGACGGCGTCCCACTCTTGCTCAGGCTGGTCTCCATCTCCTGACCTCAAGAGATCCTTCCGCCTTGGCCTCCTAAAGTGCTAGGATTACAGGCGCGAGCCACCACACCTGGCCTAAGACACAGTTTTAAATGACACTGGGCAATCACCAATTGTAGAAAAGGGTATTCCAGGCAAAAGGGTGTGCAAGTACATGGAGGCAATAACAAGTATGACATTTTTCAGGAAATGATGGGAATTTGGTGTGACTGGACATAGATGCTTGAAGGGAAGTCAGGCTACAAAAGGTGTAAGGATCCAGGAGTGAGGAACCTGCAGCCTCAAGGCCAAATGTGGCCCTCCAGATTGCCAAGTGCGGCCCCTCTACCGCACATAAGGTAAAGGGATTTGTTCTGTGAAGTTTGGATTCAGTCAAAAGGCCACACTCAAGGATCCAGAAGGCCACATGTGTCCCTACCCTTGTGTGAATTTGCAGTTTATTCTGTAGCTGATAAAAAATCATTAGACATTGTAAGCAGGTGAGTTTGTTAGAAGATATGCATTTGTAATTAAAGGTGTTGCAATATGATGGCTGAATGAGATGGGGAGAGAATAAACGCAAGAAAACCCATTTGGAAACTACTTCAGGAGTCCAGGTGAGAATTAACATGGCCCTCAACTACAGAGTAGCAGAGGAAATGGAGAGAAGACAGGTGAGAGGTAATTCAGAGGTTAGGCTGGGTAACTGAGTTTAAGGGAGGTAAGGACAAGGGAGGGGGGTTTCTAGTTTGGGTATGTGCAGTGTACATTGGTGATACTTACTTCTATCAACATGTTGAGTTGCAGGCACCTGTAAAATTTCTAATAACAGTGTGCAACAGGCAGTTAGAAACATAAGCCTGAATGTCAGGGTGGGGCTGGAGCTAAAGGGATGACTACGTAAGTCATCACCAACTGAGGAAGATGGTAGAAGAGGAGGCAACCGAAGACAGTGAGATTCCCTATGGAGAGCTGGGGTATGGCTCAAAAGAGGGCTCAAAACAGTGCTCCAGGGAACACAAAAATTTAATGGGTCAGGACAAGGCAATGGAGAAGAAAAGGAACAATCAGAGTTCAGAAAACCAGAAAATCCAGTGCCCTAAATGTCTAGGGAGAGGAAATTTCAAGAAGTGGGTAATTAGCAGCATCAGTAGCTTTTCTTCTGGTGATAGTGTATTTCTTTTAGCAAAGCAATTCTCATCCCCAATTCTGACATATATACTTTAAGCAGTCAAATACTTCTAAATATCTGACTTTTTCTCTTTCTCCTTCTTTGCCCCTTTAAATTCTCAAGACAAAGTTAAGGATAGTTGTCTGGAACATTCTAGCTTCTATCATAATGTTAAATGTGCACCAGAGTTGGGGAACGCTTAAGAACCAGACACCAAGATCTAAAAGATGCTAAATAAAGGTACCTGCTGAAAGTAGGAAAGTATAGGCTTGAGTCCCATTTGTTACCTGTAAAACCAACTTGGCAGGTACACTCATAGGTATCCCGGCTGAGCATATGGCAGGTGCCTCCATTCAGGCAGGGGTGAGACACAAAGCAGGGGTGAGAGGTTGAATACTGGCAGTCCTCTCCTGTAAACCCTGGGGCACATCGGCATGTGGCTTTTCCCAACATGGCCTGGGCCACACAGGTCCCACCATTCTGGCAGCGGTTCTTCTTACAGGGGTCTCGATGTTGACAGTACTCTCCCAAGAAGCCCTCTGGACATCTGTATGGAAAAGAGAGAAGTCCATGAAAACACCTGACTTCTTTTAAGTCCAAAAACTTACAGTAAGACAACACAGTCCATTCAAGAAAACACTAGATTGTGAATCAAGAGACCTAAACCTGCAACCTGTAAAACTGCCTTACTTTATGAGAAGGAGGAATGCTTAGTGAACTCCACCACACACTCGCAAGTCCTTCTGAGTCCTGGCAGGTGACAGAACACCAGGTGGATGATCCAGCAGGTTCTACCATAGCCAGTCAGCTTGACCCTTATTCAAGGCAAAATACACTGTAGCTTTTTTCATGTAGGTACAGGCTGGGATAGTGTAACAGCACCTCTTTGCAGAGCATTGTTCATACTTGCCTGCTTAAATTCATTTACTTTTTCATTTTAACTAAGCCATTTGATAGGATTGAGATGTTCACATGATAATGCATAAATGTGACTCTTTTATCCCCCCAATTTAAAATATATAAGATATCATGTGCTTTTTCTCAATTAAGCAATGAGAAGTGTAAGTTCTTCTTTCTCTTGTTTCTACAGAAACATCATATGGCCTATACCTAACTTTCTGAGTTATACTCGGGTAACAAAGACTGAACAAAGAAAGCGGATGGAGGTACAAGAGTGGAGAAGGGTTCACAGCGGGATTTAAAAATCTGTTAACATATAAGTAGCAAGTAGTTTTTTTAACCAAATAAAATGGCATAAGATAACATAAAATATCTAAGATACCATATAAACACCAAAGTCAAGGAAGGAAACAATTCAAGAATAACATTGTATAACATTTGGGGTAGTGAGGAATCTTTTTATATGCCACCCTGTGATTCATAAGATGCACTACTATCTCAAATTGTGTGTAATATTTATGACAATTTTCCCTTAACAATATCAAAAAGACACGGGAAGTCTCCATTTTCATAATGAAGAGGTTGTTTAAATGGCACCTCTAAGAAGCATTTAAAAGGAACATAAAGGGGGTTGGTGCAGTGGCTCACATCTGTGTTCCCAGCACTTCGGGAGGCCAGAGTGGAGGACTGCTTAGGGTGGAGAGTTTGAGACTGGCATGGGCAACATGGTGAGACAAAACATGGAGAGACAAAAAATAGAAAAAATTAGCCAGGTGTGGTGGCGCATGCCTCTAGCCCCAGCTACTCAGGAGGCAGGAGGCAGGAGGATCACTGAGCCCAGGAGTTTGAGGTTGCAGGGAGCGATGATCACATTACTGCACTCCAGCCTAGGCAACAGAGTGAGACTCTGTCTCAAAAAAAAAAAAAAAAGGAACATGAAGACTTTGACTCTAACTATAAATTTTGATATATGGCTGGTACCCCAGATATTTGGTTCAACTTATTCCTTCATTTTACTTTTGGGGGGATAGAAAACCAAATCTAGAAGGCTGTTCCACCATTACCTCAAACGATAACATGTTTAAACCAAGCTCTAAATGTTCCCCCCTCAAGACCAGCTCCTATTTTATGTCCTCCTATGTCCAATCCCTGGTGTCCTGATTCTCCTAACCGCTCAGACCAGAAGCACTAGGCTCATGTTTGACTACTTTCTGTCTTTGCCAATCATATCCAAGACCTTTCATTAGCCACTGGTTGGCAAAGTGAGGTCTTCAGGGGCCACCATTATTGAGAAGAGAAGGAGGGCCAGATATTAGGGAACTAAGACAGAACATGCCCAGAAGAATTGTACAATAGCTAAAATGTCTGGAGGAGAAAACAGAGCTGGTAAATAGCTACAGCGGTAGTGATGCAACTGGACACACCCTCCTTACCCCTTCCCAGAGCTGTATAAGGTAAATGTGGCAGAGCTAGGAGTACTGGGGCTCTGAGCATCTTCATGAGTAGGTGAAACCAGAGACCAAGAAGCAATGAAGCATTCGCAGCACTGAAACTAATGACTGGCTGAAGGTAACAGTGAGGGGTTTGTACCTCAGAAGGTCAGCTGGTGCTGTGACCTTGGACAAGTTATATATCCTCACTGACTATCCATTCTCTCTCATTTTAAACAGTTAAGAGGGCTACCTACAATCATGGGATTGCTGTGAGAATTGAACAAAATCAAATATGTGAAAAACTTCATAAATATTAAAAAGTTTTGCAAGTGAAAAACATTTTTTTTCTCTCCTTTGTGCTTATTGAGGAAAATCTGATGCCTTATCAAAATCCCAGCCTGATTTTTTTTTTTTTTTTTTGAGACAGAGTCTCACTGTGTTGCCTGGGCTAGAGTGCCATGGCGTCAGCCTAGCTCACAGCAACCTCAAACTCCTGGGCTCAAGCAATCCTCCTGCCTCAGCCTCCCAAGTAGCTGGGAGTACAGGCATGCACCACCATGTCCGGCCACTTTTTTGTATATATTTTTTTAGTTGTCCAGCTAATTTCTTTCTATTTTTAGTAGAGATGGGGTCTCGCTCTTGCTCAGGCTGGTCTCGAACTCCTTAGTTCAAACGATCCACCTGCCTGGGCCTCCCAGAGTTCTAGGATTACAGGCGTGAACCACCACACCCGGCCCCCAGCCTGATTTGATAAGAGAATAGTTTGTGGGCTTTTTCTTAATGTAGAGGAGTAAAAAGTGCCAGTGTGGCATAGCTAAAATTAATCCTGAGATATATTATTAAAAGCATTTGCAGCTTATTCAAGAAATGTGTTACAAATGATGTTAAAAACTGTAACACAATTCTCATTCACAGTGACAGTCTTTTGGGCATTAGGCCTGGTTGATGACTCTTGACTCTCCCACATGGGAATATTCACCTTGTAAATAATGGCAAGCTTTTAAACCTGGGTGGGCTTTGACCAGCTTTGCTCCTGGACTATTACCCCACACCCCTAACACTATCATGTGGCATCTGCTAAGAGAATGCAAATGCATTTAAATGAAAACATAAGGTTCCCAGGAAAACAAAAATGAAACAACATGAAATTTTCTGAAGCTAAACAGAATTATTTCTGAATTATCTGTTTCTATAGTTTCATCCACATTGTTGCTCCCTACCAAGCATGAAAAAATAAGTTTCAAGTAAGATATGTTTAAGAAACCAATAAAAGCTGAGATTGGCCAAGAATAGCTTGTGGATCTAATTTGGCCCACTGCCTGTTTTTGTATGGTCTGTGAACTAAGAATGGTTGTTAAATTTTTAAATGACTGGAAAAAAATCAAAAAAAGGATAATATTTTGTGGCATTTAAAAATTACATACAATTCAAATTTCAGTGTCCATAAATAGTCTTATTGGAACACAGTTATGCTCATTCATTTACAGATTGTCTATGGCTTATATTGTACTACAACAACAGAGCTGAGTAGTTGCAATGAAACCACATGGCCTACAAAAATATTTACTTTCCGGCACTTTACAGAAAAAGTTTGCCAACCTTTGAGTAGAGAATATATTAAGCCTAATTCTATAAATAACATCCAATGTGCTTATTAATAATAATCATGAGTTTCCATAAAGAATATTAAACTCCTAATATTCATTTATTAATGCAACAAATGGTAAGTGCCCACTATGTGCCAGGCATTTTTCTAGTACTAGGAAAACCCTCGCACTCATGGAGTTTAAACTCTAGTAGGGGAAGACAAAAATAAAATTAATAAGTAAAAGATATATGTTAGATGGAATTAAGTGCTATGAAGAAAAATAAAACAGGAAAGGACAGAGTTGAGGATAGGAGTGTGCGGTGGGTAAAGAGAGGTATTTCAGTTTTAAATAGGAAGATTAGAGAAGGCCTCACTACAAAGGCAACATTTAAGTTGAGACCTGAATGAGGTGAGGGACTAGCCATGAAGATATCTAAGGGTAAAATGTTCAAAACAGAGGGAACAGCCATTGCAAAGGCCCTAAGATAGGAAACAGCCCTGGCATGGTTAAGGAACAAGGGGACCTGGAGACCTACTTCTGTGGCTATACCAAAGAGAGTAAGAAAAACAGCAGCAGAAAATAGATAAGACCTATAACTGGAATGCGGATCGTGGGGGGCCTTTAGGCCACTCACCATAAAGAAGGATTTAGGGTTTTCCTGTAAGTGAGCTAATACTTAGATATGATGTACAACAGACTTACTCTCCTAAAGCCCACGTACAGAACCATATCTTTCTCTATGTGGAACTAGACCTACTACTGGTATAATAAAGACTTAATTTCTTATTTAAAAGGTTCTAGAAGGATGGTTTTTTACTTTTACTTTGAAACATATACAAGTCTCTTTTAACCTACATTTTTCATTAAGCCCCATTTCCTTTTCCAAACTCTTCTTCCTTCACAACCAACCCTTTATGACTGTAGCCTAATTTCACAGACATTTTTCTCTTTTCCATCTACTTCTTATTTGTCCTTTTTGACAAAACTTTTATTTTAATCATTGCCTAGAAACTATGTTCTAAGAGCAATGACTTTCCCCCTGTCAAGTGGTCTCATCTCAGATGTCATCATAAAAAAAATTCTCTCTCCAATAGGAGGTAATGCTGACCACTCCATGCACCACTTTAATCTTTTTACCCTTGGCCTCTACGACTCCCTCTGTCCATCTCAAAGCCCGGTGAAGTCCTAGTCTAGATTGCTGATTCCTCTTCCCCTTCTTCCTCATCAATTACAGCCATCAGAAAGTTTAAGTCTGGGCTTAAACTCACATGCATTTGCTGCTGCTGTTGTTCACTTGATTTTAAATAACTACCTTCGTGTAAATGACTCCAAAATATTCTGAAAGCCATCTACCCTAATATGAAGCTAAACACTTGGAAAAGGAGATCATTTTCCCATGAAACTTTAATTCCTCCATTTTTCTAAGGCACAGTTTTCTAACTCACAGTTTAAAGTCACTTTTAGTTAATCCCTTTAAGTGGTATATAATTTATTATGATGTTCTGACAAGTCTTGTTAACTGAATTCCAATAATATTTATCATTCATATTCAGTTTTCTTTTTGATACAAACACTGATCATCTTAAAAGCCTTAGGTTACACATCTTGTTACTGGCTTTCCCCCTACTCCCATCCATCCTTGGAATAACACGACCTTGAGATTCAAGGTACACTAAGGTAATTTCTACCTAATAAATAATCATTTTTAAAATATTTCTGAAAGATGTTCACCAGCCTCTGCTTGAATACAAGCATGTAGCGCAGTACCTGCCAAATAGTAAGACTCTAATAAGCAATAAGTTATTATTGTTCCTGTACTAAGAGTACAGACTCTAGGCAAGGTGCAATGCTCATACCTATAATACTGGCACTTTGGGAGGCTGAGGTGGGAGGATCACTTGAAGCCAGGAGATTGAGACCAGCCTGAGCAATAGTAAGACCCTGTCTCTACAAAAAATAAAAAATAAAAACATTAGCCAGGCATGGTGGCATGCACCAATAGTCCCAGTTACTCAGGAGGCTGAGGCAGGAGGATCTCTTGAGCTCAGAAGTTCAAGGCTACAGTGAACTATGACGACACCACTGCACTCTAGTCTAGGCAACAGAGCGAAACTTCATCTCAAAAAAAAGAAAACCAAAACAAAAAACAAAAAAAAAAGAGGGTACAAATTCTAGAACCAGGCCACCTGGATTTCAATCCCAGCTCCACCATTTACTTGATAGGTAATCTTGGGCAAAGTACTAAACCTCCTCATTGTAAAATGGATTTAATAACAGCACATACCTCATAAGGTTTTTAAATAAAAACACTTAGATAGATAAAGTACTTAGAACACTATCCAGTACATAGTCAACACCACATATTTGTTAAGTAAAGTAAAATTACTGGCTCGCTACTTCAACGACAGAACAGTCTTCAATGCAGATGGATCCCATTGTCAGAAAGCTCTTTCTTCAAATTCTACCTCCCCTCCTAGGTATATACCCAAAATAACTGAAAACATATGTCCATACAATAAGAATGTTCACAGCAGCATTATTCATAATAGCCAAAAAGTGAAAACAATCCAAATGTCTACAAGCTAATGAACGGATAAATAAAATGTGGTATATACATATAATGAAATACTATTTGGCCATAATAAAGAACGAAGTTCTGATACATACTACGACATGGATGAACCTTGAAAACATCAGGCTACGTGAAAGAAGCCAGACACAAAAGGCCAAATATTATAGAATTCCATTTATGTGAAATGTCCAGAATAGGAAGATCCATGGAGACAGAAAGTAGATTAACGTTGCCAGGGGCTGGGGAGAGGAGAAATGGAGGGTGAATACTGAGGAGTACAGAGTTTCGTTTGGGGGTGATAAAAATGTTTTGAGGTTAGACAGTGGTGGTGGTCCCACAATTCTGTGAAAATACTAAAAACCACTGCATTTTAGAAGGGTGAATTTTATAGTATGTGAATTATATCCTAACTTTTAAAATAACAAACTGTCTCTCTGCAATTTCCAGGCCATCCCTCCTAGAACAAAAAGGAACAAACCTTCTGCTTCTCTTATACATAGCCCTTCAGGAATCTGAAGGTAGACATGTTGACTCTTTGTTTTCTTCTTTTCCAGGGTTCACTGCTTTGGACAATTCCCCCATATAAAGTTATTTCCCCACTTCCTCACCTTTTTTGGTAGCCCGTCTATGCTTAACACAATAGTAATAATACTCATAAGGACCAATATTTTTTAAGCACTTACTATGTACTATACATTTGCTAAGTATTTTACAGCTATCTATTATCTCTTTTATTACTCCTTACAATGTTATAATCTCTATTCTACATCAGAGGAAATTGAAGCTTAGAAAAATTAAGATTTCACAGCTAGTAGAGGCAGAATTCAAACTCAAGTATGTCCCTAGAGCCAGGGTACTTTGATACTGAGTTATCCTGCTTCCTCCCACTGGATGATTCCAGTTCATTAAAAACTTCTAAAAAATGTGAGGCTCAAAATAGAAAACCACATAACACATGTGTTCTCACCAGGGCAGCACAGACTTGAACCATCACCTCCTGACCTGGACCCTGTGCTTCTACTATCTCAGCCTAAAGCTGTGTTCCTTTTTTTAGAAGCCATAAAATACCACTATGTGCTACTGAAGACATACTCAGCTAAAAAGTTCAGAGCTTTCTTTCACATGAACTACTTTTGTGCCATATTTCTCTCATTCTATACTTGTGCCACATGTTTTTGAACCCAATAATTGGAACTGTCATTTTAAATTTGCCATGTTGAATCTCTACCCCCAGTTTCCCTGACTGAGACAACTTTTGCATTATATTCAATCACAGAATTTCAGCACTGAACCATACCTCACAAACCAACTGGTCTGAACCCTTTATAGCACTGATAAGGACACCAAAACTAATTCACCTGCCCCAAGTTTGTCATGTGTGAATCTAGCAGTTTCCACCAGTTTTACAAAGATACCCCCATCTTCACTAGATCTTTCAATAACACAGTGTACTGCTAAAAGTATACTACTAAGACTACTAAAAGTGTACCAAGACCTATTCAGTCAGCTGTATAACCCTAACTGGACCAGCATCCTATCCACACCTCTCCATAAAGACAGTCGGGAAATTCCTTGCTGAAACTAAGCACACTACTTAAAGAATAATCCTTCTCAAGTATAATTTTGATCCTGTCACTCTTCTGCTCAGAAACTAGCATTAGCACCCAGCCTTTCAAATCCAAGTTCCTTGGAATCTCTAACCTGTTTGTCTTCCCTGTTCCTACCATCTAACCATCTTACTCTTTAGCAATCCATGACTCCAACATTCCAGATTATTTCCACAATCTTGTCTACAGTCCCCTATATAAAATCTTCTTTCTAATCTCCAGTGAATAATATTATGCTTCCCTTCTGAGATGTCTCCCATGTATGTTCCTTTCTCCCTCTGTCTTTCAAAGATCTTCTTAAAGCTTATGTCCTCCAGTAAGCCTCCTCCAAACCATACACCTACCTCTGATCCTTCCAATAGCAAAGGCCGTGCCACGTCATGCACTACATTGTTTCTACCAGTATGGCTCTTCTTCATCTCAGCCATTGTTATGTCTTTCCTGTGCTTCTCTCAAGCTCCCATCTAGATAGTTTTTGTGAGAAAGAGTTATGTCTTAAACCCCTGATGCACATTCCTTGAATACCATGAGTACCTCAGTCCCACTGAGCAACTGATTCCAACGCAGGTTAAATTTCATATGATAAAGTCAGTCTCTCAATGCAAATCTGCCACATGATCCAAATCTCCCTGGTAGAACACAGGCCAAATCAACCCTAAGAGTCATCCTGAGGTATACATTTATCCTTCATACCCCAGGAAGCTAAGCAGAATTATGAACATGGGAAGAAGGGGGAGTAATGGGTGAGGCATCCAGAAATAATGAACCCCTGTTTCCTAAAGCAGGAGATCTTTCAACTCACAAATCCCTGCTCAACTATAATATAAAGATACCATATACCCTGCTAGTCTAAATGGGAAGTAAGACTCTCTGCCTGAAAACAATGGTTTAAATGGCTCTCTTCTTGAGATGGCTCAAGATGAGTCTGTTTAGAGGCTGAAGACATAACTAGATAAACATCCAAGTTTCCCCACAAATCTATAATTCTATTAAGTTACCCACTTAACACAAATTTTGAAAAACAGTCTACCGCTTAAACTATAAGAATATGTAAAAAGCTGGCCGGGAGCGGTGGCTCATGCCTGTAATCCTAGCACTCTGGGAGGCCGAGGCGGGCGGATTGTTTGAGCTCAGGAGTTCGAGACCAGCCTGAGCAAGAGTGAGACCCCCGTCTCTACTAAAAATACAAAGAAATTAATAGGACAACTAAAAATATATAGAAAAAATTAGCCGGGCATGGTGGCGCATGCCTGGAGTCCCAGCTACTCGGGAGGCTGAGGCAGTAGGATTGCTTGAGCCCAGGAGTTTGAGGTTGCTGTGAGCTAGGCTGACGCCACAGCACTCACTCTAGCCCGGGCAACAGAGTGAGACTCTGTCTCAAAAAAAAAAAAAAAGAATATGTAAAAAGCTTCTAAAAAATAACCAAATAAATCTAAGGGTTGCCTTTTGTTCCCCAAACTGTATGAATGCCTCCCTCCTGCAGGGAATTCTCAGTGATTTCCTTCTACTCTACCCCTCTACTCTAGCCTTGGAACTCTGAAAGAACATAGTTCACAGATGAGGCTGTGAATACAAGGAAAGCTTTGCGGGGGAGAGGGGCCTTACCTGTAAAACAATTCCATAAACTAGTCCAAATACTCATCAGGTCCATACAGATACATTCATGATTTTTTCTTTAAAAGTCTGCCATTTCTGACATGAAGAGATCCACTTTTTCCTTGTTACTGTTCAAACACACACATGGGGAATGGGTGAAGGGGAGTAAAGGAGGGAGGAAACGAGAGAAAAACAAGGGATTCCTCCTAATGGAACTAGAAAACATTCCCTTTGAAAGGGTACCCATACAGTCCCCCCTCACTGAAGCAGATGAAAACCAGACCCCAACTCTCACATGTCACCAGCAGCCTGGATTAGTTTACATGTAGCCACTTCACAGATTTCAGCAAAGCTGGGATTTGAATAGCAATTCCAACCTATCCGGCAATGGCTGCAGTTCAGGATCGGTCTCCTTAGTATTACAGGACAGAAACATTTGTTCTTTCACGTTTCTAAGTGAATAGCCACTCGTCTAGAGAAAAGCTTAAAACAGTGTAGCAGCTTGAGTCAGCTCCAAGATGACTGAAGTCTGAGCAGGAAATAAGCCCCCTTTCCAAATAAAAGCCAGTGTTCTCTCCTCTTGTTTTCTCCACCGAATGTTCTGTATCAGCAGGGTTAGCCCAAATTGCATCCAGGGCTTTGCTACAGCTCTGTCTTTAGCTTTTTTTAGTGAGGATTTGTCCATTAGAAGAAAACAACAACAAAGCAAAACTCCACCACATACAAGAAGAAAAAGGGAGCTGTGCTTTACAAAACAGCTATTTCAAAATCATGATTTTTTAAAAACTATACAGAATGTGGAACGAAGGGGAAAAAAATGTCTCCTGTGGGTTGTCTCAGCACTGCAGCTGCTCCTCATTAAAGCTCCTCTTTACTCCCTCTGGGCTAGTTTCCAGCAGAAAATTCTTTAAACAGAACTCTGCTTTCAACCCACTTTCTTCTTGCTTCGGGCCTCTCAGCCCCCCAATCCGCAGTGGCAGCCTGCCCTAGCTGAGCTCTAGAGGGGGGAGCTGTCGTTAAGGTGAATGAGGTAAGGGCAGGGGAAAAAACTAACAAAACCCAGAAACCAAATTAAGCATCGGTCAGTAACAAAGGTCTGCAGTTTGAAAAGGCCCCAAATCACTCTGTTCTTTCCTGTGACCATAATGCCAGCTTAGTTTCCTGCCCCTTCCCCTGTTCCCCTGTTAAAGTAGATAAAAATAATTGCTAACAGCCAAGGCTGGCTGTAACCAGTGAAAGTTCCTATATAACACTCAATTCCCAAGGCTCCGGCTGCAAACTCGAAGATACCCTAGGGCCTACAGAATCAAGTCTAAACTCTAGGCTGATGTTCAAGAGGCCCAATCCACCTACTGGTCTAACTCATCCTCCCTCCTCCCCGCACCTTCAGCATGATACCTCATCAGACTGTCAACATTTTTAATTCTGTAACTCTATGTAAAGGTAACTAACTGGGTTATGCTAATTACTGTTTTAAAAAAAAAATGCATGAAGACTTCCAGTTAACTTCCCGGTAAAGAGGGGAAGAAAAGGGAAGAAGCTCTGTCATGTTGACTTCTTCTTGCCAGTCCCCGTCCCACTCCCACTCTCACCTCCCATCCCCCAAAAATAGAAAGAAAAAAAAAGGAAACACTATAGCTTACTCAGCAAGAAGGAAAAACAAAAAACTAAAAAAAAAAAAAGGTATTTGTGTATCAGGGAGGGCCCAGAACTGGGCTGTTTGTGGTAAAACACTTTCTAGGGCCTTACCAATTTGATACAACGGAAACAAAGACAATATACAATCTCTCTTTTCTCTCCTCTCTCTCTCTCTCTTTCTCTCTCTCACATACACACACACACACACACACCCCACACACACAAACTTGTTATCACAACTAACACACAAAGACTACCAAATACTGCAGGGCAGCCCATTTTTCTACTATATACATTCAGCTTCCTGGATAGAACATTTCTACTTTTCTTGTAAAAATATTTCAGAAAATGTTAATCTTGGTTCCCACATTAGGCTGTATGCTTCCAAATTAAAAGTTTCCCACAGGAAACGAACTTCATGGGGAATTGTGAGGCTGGGAATTATCTTCTGTAACTCCATCTCACTTAGTTTACATATGTTCAGGTTTTCACCCCCTTCATCCAAACAAAGCAGTAAATGCATACTATTTTAATAAATCCAAACCAAAAAGAAGGTGAAGTGGTACAGACTTTAAAGCTGTTATTTCACAACTTTACTCATCTTCACTGGAGACCAAAATCAGTAGCCAGTGCAATGGGAAACCATGCTTTAGGTATACAAGAACTGCGCAAATGCCCTTATCTTCAGTTCACCCTCTGAGCTCATTTATCAGAATTCAAAGGCTGAGCTGAGCACCTAGTCTCTTCAATCATCACTTGAAAGATCCGGCAGGGGCACACAAACAGTGCTGAAAGACTTGTGTGGCTGCTATAACAGAAGTTGGTCTTTCCTCTGTCTTCCAGCACATAATCAGGACCTTACCGTATTTCACTGCGCTGATCCCTGAGAAAGTACCTACTGGTGATTAAAACATGGGAACACACCCTAGACATATGAGTTTACAAAAAGCATCCTTCAATGTAACAGACAAAAATGAATGACTTAGGCCAGTTGTTCCCAAGCTATGAGCTGCAGAGTTATTGCAAGGGGTCTGCAATCCTTA
>NW_012144633.1:2686228-2687583 GCF_000956105.1 Propithecus coquereli | reverse complement strand
GCCTCGGCCTCCCAGAGAGCTAGGATTACAGGCGTGAGCCACCGCGCCCGGCCTGTAAAGGATTTTTAAAGCACATAAGTATTAATAATAAAAATCGCCTAGGAATGGTACTGTCAAAGGGACCAGGCTGCAAATCCTAAACAAGGAAAAGCCTTGTAGGACATACACATATACATCTGTAACTCACTAAACAAATGTAGGGTGCCGTGTTTAACAACTTGTGACTTTTGTGCTGGCAGTAACATTTACCAGAAGTCATTGCATTTGACCTATCTCAATTTCACAGCTGCATAAAATCTGTCTGGACTTGCTTATGTTCTATTACAAAAAAAGGAAGGGAGAAGTTTCTAATTAGTTTTCTCTACTGAAGCACACTTTCACAGACAATATCCTCTCTCCCCACCTTCACTGCCCTCTTCTTGTATTTTGTCTATAGTAATTACACTGAGCTTTCAAGTCAAAGCCCACTTGTCAGAAATGCCACACTCACCAAGCCTGGCCCATGTATACTCATGTAGCTACAAGTAGGTTCAGTGTTCTAGTATTACGTGAGATGCTCAGGCCTACTTAATGCTACTGTCTCTACTTTAAATTCAGGAATTGTATAAAGCAGAGTTTTAATCATATTCTTGATCTAAAAAGCTACCTTTCATATACTTTCAAATGTTTCACATTTTATTTTCAGAAGGTTCTGCTTGAACTACCACTTTAAAACAGGTAATTTTGTCCTATTTTATTGATAGGCAAACTGAGATTCAGAATGATAGCCCATTTTGCAAAAGCACATCTCAGGTCAGCTAAAGACTATGGTCTTGGGCAAATTACTTAACTTCTCTTGGCTTACTTATACTCACTGGTAAAACAGGGATATTAACACTATCTACCCCATATGAGAACTAAAATATTACACGTCAAGAGCTTACCTGAGGACAGACTCTAGTACATAGTAAGTGCACAATAAATGTGAGCTAGGATTATAGTCTTTAACCTGCCAAAGATCCGACTGTTAACAGGAATTACAACTCAAACTAAAGTCTACCTGGCATAAAAACCTATGTCCTCTCCATATCACCAGGCAAGGTTCTTCCAGGTGCCTTAATCCACCCACCAATGCCAGGCTGAACATACTGGATCCTGAGGCAAAAGAAAAAAATCAGTAATGCTGACCTTCTCTTTATTTAAAATTTGGTAATTGTCATCTTTTTTTCATTAATTTTGATTTTTTGAACTATCACATTAAAATATTATTGACGGCCAGGTGCGGTGGCTCACGCCTGTAATCCTAGCTCTCTGGGAGGCCGAGGCGGGCAGATTGTTTGAGCTCAGCAGTTCGAAACCAGCCTGAGCAAGAGCGA
>NW_012144633.1:2680745-2686178 GCF_000956105.1 Propithecus coquereli | reverse complement strand
CCCATTTTTCTACTATATACATTCAGCTTCCTGGATAGAACATTTCTACTTTTCTTGTAAAAATATTTCAGAAAATGTTAATCTTGGTTCCCACATTAGGCTGTATGCTTCCAAATTAAAAGTTTCCCACAGGAAACGAACTTCATGGGGAATTGTGAGGCTGGGAATTATCTTCTGTAACTCCATCTCACTTAGTTTACATATGTTCAGGTTTTCACCCCCTTCATCCAAACAAAGCAGTAAATGCATACTATTTTAATAAATCCAAACCAAAAAGAAGGTGAAGTGGTACAGACTTTAAAGCTGTTATTTCACAACTTTACTCATCTTCACTGGAGACCAAAATCAGTAGCCAGTGCAATGGGAAACCATGCTTTAGGTATACAAGAACTGCGCAAATGCCCTTATCTTCAGTTCACCCTCTGAGCTCATTTATCAGAATTCAAAGGCTGAGCTGAGCACCTAGTCTCTTCAATCATCACTTGAAAGATCCGGCAGGGGCACACAAACAGTGCTGAAAGACTTGTGTGGCTGCTATAACAGAAGTTGGTCTTTCCTCTGTCTTCCAGCACATAATCAGGACCTTACCGTATTTCACTGCGCTGATCCCTGAGAAAGTACCTACTGGTGATTAAAACATGGGAACACACCCTAGACATATGAGTTTACAAAAAGCATCCTTCAATGTAACAGACAAAAATGAATGACTTAGGCCAGTTGTTCCCAAGCTATGAGCTGCAGAGTTATTGCAAGGGGTCTGCAATCCTTATAAATCACTCTCTAAACTACTAAATGTGTCCTGTCCATATTTGAATATATGTAGATGCTGTTATAATTATTAAAACATAAAGGTATAATTAAAATAATTCTGGAATTCTCAGACTTTGACATTATAGATTGTATTCGAACAACAGCCTGAGAAATGGCTTCCTCTCAAAATCATCTCTCTTTCATGCACTACATTCTTGCTAAACTCACCTTCTTTTGGCTCCCAGAATATGCCACAATGTACCACTTCTCACCTCCAGACCTCTGTACATGCTGTTTACTCAGCCCAAAATACTTTTCCCCATCCTCTTCTCATAGTTAAACCCTTAAACTCCTTTAAGCCTTAGCTTAAATGGTTATTTCCTCTTAGAAACAGCCTTGACACCCCTTGTTTGTTTGCATAATCCTGACGGATCATATCACTATTAGCCTTTATTATGATTATTTGTCTTACCTAATAGACTAAGAATTATTCTTCACCACATTCCCAGTGCCCAACACAGTGACTGGCATATAGAAAGCATTCAACTATTCAGTGCTCGTATTCTTAACAAGACAAAGGGCAAAATGCAAGGGTGCATGGAATCTTTACACCCTAAAAAGACTCTTTAATTACACTCAAAGTTTGAGAACCACTAGGTTGAGCTATTTACCCAAAGGATTTTCAAAACTAATCAAGAGTCCTGATATATACAAGTGCTTCTCAAGCTTCACTCACCCCTAAATCACTCAAAGTGGGCCAACCTCATATGGAGTAGACTGTTTTTTAATTACATTTCCCCCCAAAAACATATATGAAGTTAACCAACATACACACAGAGGCATGTGTGTGCGCGCGCGCACACACACACACACACACACACACACACACACACAGAGTCTTCATTGTCTCTCTCACTTTTATTAGTCTTTCATTAGTCTTTGACAGAAGATTAACTACATGAACCACCAGGGACCTGGAGCCCTGAGTCACAGAACATCCCACAAAGTGGCCTCAATAGCATTAACTGCTAGATTCTTTAGAGACTGGCAGTGAAAATTAAATAAGATTTCTAGGAAGAAAAGGGTGCCTACCTATCCCACTTCTAAGTGCACAGATAGTTCGACAATGCTTATGTAAATGAATTGTTACACAACCCACTCACAGGAAGCATAGGAAAGCAAAGCAGCAGCAAAGGAGAAGGAACAATATATTTAAACAAGATAAGCAGAATGAAAAGGAATCCTGAATTTAAAAGGGACAGAAAGGCCTTACTATCTTCCCCAAAACAACTGGCCAACCTGGGAGCCTGTTTTCTTCAGTAGAGAATGGCAGACGGCATTTCAGTCTCTATGGCATCCGACCTCCTGATAAATTACACAAGACTAGAAATGACTGATGTGTGTGTAAGACAATGGTCTGGGAAGAGAAGCACTAAATTTAAACTCACAAGGAATCAAACACTTAAGTAAATTAATGGAGGACCTTTACCCAGATATCATTTTTATGTATCCTCTCAACATAGCATAAATGTCTATCTTACTTCCCCAGCTCATCATGCTATCATTAATTCTTATAAAATTTAGAAAGAATAGGTGCTGTCCCATAATTAGAGAGTTTGCCTCTGTGGAGACTAATTATGAACCCTGATAGTTAGTGTCAGCCTTTGCCTGGAAGGAAATGAGTCACCTTTTCATTAGTAATCAAGTTCTGTCCATTTTTAGGAATGACCCAGAAATTCATGGCCATAAGTTTCAGCAACATGAGACGGAGAATCAGACACCAAAACCATTATACACAAATATGACTAAGATAGAAAAATTAAAGTCAAGGAGGTTCCTGAGATACTTTTCAGGATGACTGAGGTTTCACAATGGGCAAGTTGCCCAGTAAAATAATTCCTCACAGAGATGTGTCTGGCTTATACAAAAAGACCCAGTATTTCAAAATCTTAAAGTGACAGGCAGTTAAATGACTAAGGCCCTCATGGTTTAGGCCAGAGAATCATAACCACTATCAAATGTTTTCCATACAGAACAGGCAGCTCTGGTTTATTCTGAATAATTGAGGGTTTGGATATGTACCATATAATCAGAAGAAACAAGCAGTAAAGGACCTGAGCTAATCTGGGGTAACCAAAGACTTGGCTAACGCATGCTTGCTTACTCTGGATCCCTCAAATGAACTGGATCTGGTCAATGATGTGTTGGACAAGACATTTGAGGCTGAGATACCTAAATTCTCAACTGAAAAGAAAGAACTATGAAGTATATGAAAACTGACCCTGTTTTCTATCACTCCCCCTACACTAACTCATTTTGTTCTTGCCTTAGAGATTATTGGCTTCCGATTTTCCTTGCAAAATATGGCCACAAGCCTACCTGCCTGCTCTGTCTGGCTATAGCACAAGAATCAACAGTCAAGGCCAAAAAGGTCTGGAGGAGTGAAGGCAATTGCTCCCAGATGCTCTCTCTTCCTGTCCCCTGGTCCTCCCCTGCACCCCGCCTCTCTCTAGGCATCCTAACCTCCAAACGTTTAAGCCAATGTGCTAAAGGAATGACTTTTGAATCACTTACCTATCACTGTGAAACTAGATTAATCCACATACTGGTTTAGTGAAACCTCACACAAACTGGAGTATCGACTCCAGTTAGAGCAACCAGAATAGAGAATAGAGCTCCAGAATAGAGCAACCAAGATGTAGATAAGTTTTGAAACTATGTCATTAAGAAAAAACGATGAAGAAATTTGTAATGACTATTCCATGAAATAATAGTCCCTTCTAGTCTCACAGGCCCCTTATCCCCATCCTTATTCTACCTATCTATCCCCTAAGACACCACTAATGTTCTAAGATGTAGAATCTAAGTGGTACACCAAAAAAATCCTCTGATTTGACTCTTCTGTCTCATAGTAGTTGTTCTCTTGTCTGATTCTCCACAGTTATCATCTGTGCCACTACACTGGGCAATTACAGACTGCTTTATTTTATACATCTATGTATGCTTCATCTCCCCACCAAGAAGACAGCAAGACTTCAGAGGACTGCCACCATGTCTTATGCAGGAGAAACACCACATTCATTGGCAGACATTCCTTAGGTATGTATACTGTGCATAAGGAAGTCAGGTAACACAGGCCTCTTGGGCTTTTCTGGCTATTCATCATACTAAGCACAGAGGTCAATCATAGTAGCCTGCTCAATAAGTACTAGTGTGATGAAAACTAAACTTTTGTTTGAACAGTGCGAATGCTATACTGCTTCACAATCAATCCAACCATCAGTGTTCAGGATACAGGATTACAGATAGTGACCACAGGAAAGTAGCCTCTATCTACACAGATTCAATACCCTAAATGCTACTATTCTACATAAATCCTGATCAGACTAGTTTCTCATTAACACCTACCTTCTCCTCATATTTACGTGAAGAAAAAAAATTGGACAGAATGTTCCGGTTGAATGTATTCACTGAGTAATACCACCAGTCACTTAAATAATGCCTTTCTTTGTCTTTACTTTCACTTTTCTTTCATAAACCCCTTTTCATAAAGTAGGACACTATTTAGGAGAGAAACATTTTAAACAGTAACTATTAATTTTTAATAAGGGAAGGCTGATGGCATCAGTCAGAATCGGCAATACATTTTTGGACACAGAAGACTAAGTGCTGGTGAAGGTTACTCACAGTGAATAAACAGATCTAAAAAATTTGGGGAAACCCAAGAGAAATTTTAATTTGCCTTACATTGGAATGTAAGGTAAAACTTAACTAGGACAAATATGAAAACAAATACTCACATAATGTGCTCACATGTGTACACACTCACACACACATACACACAACGACAGGGGAGAGAAGGAGACACTAAACTTCATTACCTACCTACAAAATTCCTAGCTACTGGATGTTGAGAAGAGGGCTTAATGAAAACCTCCATCACACCCATACATTTATGCTAGCTTAACAAATAAAAAAGTGCTTGGAAATTTTTAGATAATTACATTTTCATCGCATTCTGATATCCCCTACTCCTTTGCTAGCCTAGATTAAGAGATAATATAGACAAAATTAAAATGAAGGATTTAATTAAGCTTCCCCAGATCCTGAAAGAGAAATGTTTCTCATTCTGCTTAGTCACAAGGAAAAGGGAGAAAAAGAGAATTCCTACGTTAAATTAGTGGTGCTGACAAGACACAACTGAACAATAAGAAAGAAACTTCACGTAGGATTATGATTAACCTGGAGACTATGTTGAAAGAATCTACTAAACCCGTATCTCTTAATGCCAGGTTTGTAGGCCAAAATTAGTTGATTGAACTTATTGGCAGCTACCCAAGACAGACAAAAGGATACAGGGAGAACTTAAGAACCACCTTCTCCTACTTCTCTACTGAACACTGAAATTTATAAAGGTTTCAACCTAAAGAATAAAGATTAGTTTAAAAGAGTATGGGAATTCTGTTGCTGTGTTGATAAGAATCTGATAATCAAGACTTCCTTTATGAAAGACCCCTCATGCATCCTTACTGTACTTGTAAAGGATTTTTTTTTTGAGACAGAGTCTCACTCTGTTGCCCGGGCTAGAGTGCCGTGGTGTCATCCTAGCTCACAGCAACCTCAAACTCCTGGGCTCAAGCGATCCTCCTGCCTCAGCCTCCCGAGTAGCTGGGACTACAGGCA
>NW_012144633.1:2647441-2678940 GCF_000956105.1 Propithecus coquereli | reverse complement strand
CTAGTCCTGCCATTTACTGGCGGTTCCTGCACAGAAGACCACATTACAGTAAGTTATTTTATACCTGACTTTACTCTGAACCTCTCTAGGAAGTTCAGGTTAATGAACTGATAATTATTTATGACTTCCCAAAGAAGTATGAAATTATATGATAACAATACCAATTAATTGCAACTGCTACCACAGACTTATCTGTTATATGGGGTATACACAGATAGCATGCAATAAGTAACTCCTGAATTAATAAATCCTTAAACATCACATTCAATAAAAAGATTACTCTGTGAAAGGTATTTAGTGAGCCAAAAGATAGCATTCTTTGTTTTACGTTAAAAAGAGAAAATAACCGTGGAAGAGTGACCAGGCTTCTGCTAGCATCTTCCAGAAAAACTATATATATGATGTTCTGCTAACTAGAGCACCCCACTTGAAGGAAGAAGCTGGCAGAATCAGTTTCAGCAGAGGAAGAAAGTGATTTAACAGTTGATACTTTCCCTGTGCATTTCTTTGATCTGACACTGCCCCTGTATAGCACTGAATGCACTAACAAGGTGAGTGAAAGGGGAAAATGTTGAGTCAGTCATGACTTTTGAAAACGTCTTTCCTGAGGACCAGCACAACAAAACACTGACAATGCATCCTCCATTATAAGCTGGGTTCTAAGAGATTTTGAGTGTCTCTATTCTCTACTTACTGTACAGAAATTTACCAAGAGGACAAAGAAAGCAATATCTCCAGTATTCTTGGATGGATTTAAGAGGCCTGGACTACCACCATACTCCTCCCCAATCCTGGCAAGGAAAATTGTTAGCTGTTAAGGTTCAATGTCACAGGTAGCAGACAAGTTTTAGATAATGTGTGACATTTATTTATAATTCTTATAGCAATTCACTTTAAAATGCTGTTTTTAGATAGGCACTTTGGTAAAAAGTAGAGATTCTCAAGTGCAAGCACCCATCCACAGGAGCCTATATAACTCATAGTGACTTTCCATTGTTTCACAAACACTGTGTTAGATACCTCCTAAGTGGTATGTAGGAAATTCTGAAAAACCCCTTTATATTTCCAATTTTCATTATTAAAAATGGTGGCAGAGTAACTTACATCAGACCAACCATCTTGCTCTTAACAATTTTAAACTTCGGACAAAATATTAAAGGCATCAAGAGGGCAACCAAAAGCAGAAACTGGAAAGGATATAAGCCTCAGAAAAAAGGAAGCGAACTACATGAAACCCAATTTATACAGCCAGCTTTCCCCCTTAAGGTACTCCCCAGTCATGCAGCAGAAAAGGAATACTGTGCAAGCAGAAAATGGAAGTCTTATTGGGCTGAGGTGTCACAGGTATCTGGAGCAGTTACAGCAGCTAGAATTTGAGGAAGAAAAATCCTGGAAAAGACAGAACCATGAAGGGGTAGCCTCAAAGTATGCCTACAACTCTGTTCAAATCCTTAAATGATTCCTGGCTGTGCACGAGCAAGATGAGATTCAGAAACCCAAGAGAAAGCAAGAGCTGGGAAGCTGAAAAGACTGAGCAGACAGCTCCTGCTGCTGGGGAGACAGAGGTTTGAATTCAAGTCCTGACAAATTAGAAGGACTCGATAAATACTCCAGAGGTTGGCAAACTCCTCATACTTTTCACTGAGCCCCTAGAAGGGTCAAATCTTGGGAATAAAGACCATATCCCAGGACTAAGATTTATGTGGTTGGACCAAGGGCAAAACAGAAGTAGACCCATCCTAATAAAACCTAAAACCAAGCATCCATAGGATAAAGATGATCTGCCAATAATATAATCACCGGTTAGGACAAAACTCAACATTCTTTAGTGGAAGATAAACTTTAAAATGAGTCACCTGCAATGTCCAGTAAATAATTAAAAACTACCACAACTGTGAAGGGAAATTGTACCCATGGTCAAGAGAAAGAGCAGTTGATAGAAACACACCCACAGACAATCCAGATGTTAAGAATTGGCAGACAAGGATTTTAACTACAATAAATATGTCCTTAAAATGCACATTTTGTAAATTGTACAAGTCATAACCTCACCTACCCCAGCATCCCAGTGAACTTGAATTGCCCATGATTTTTTAATCAAATTGGGATTTGGAACGGTTTACATTTGAAAGCCCAAAGCAAACAACTTGAAAGTGATTAATGACATCCGAAGTTAATTATATATTTATACCTCCCAGTAGGACAAGGGAAAGAATAAAATGTCTTATCTCTCTATAGTGAGAGGGTTTTATTAAGACCTGACAGCAGCTATTTAGCAGCAATAATTGAGTTTTATGCAAGATTACACAGGCTCTCCTTGTTTGGCATCAAAATCTAATCACAGACTGGGTACTTAGGCTCTGAACAGTGAGAAAAAACTGTTGAGCTGAGTGCAAAACTAATCTTTAAAAGTACTTATCCTCATCTGTCAATGTGATCTTATCAAGGACTTTTATAATTTCTATAAACAATCATTATATTTTAGATGAATCAGTAGCATCATGCTCTTTAGTCAGATACCTTCTACTTTAAAACATTTTCCACCAATTCCCACCCCCCCATAAAAGGAATTTGGGTTCAACCTTCTTTTCTTAATCCACTAAGCAATCTCATGAATAAAAAGATAATCACATGCTCTGCATGCCTGATATAATTTTTATAAACCTTCTAAGTGTTTTAATATTTATTTACTATTGTGGTAAAAATAATATTTACTGAACAAGCTGAATTACCTTCTTTCCCCAGGGAAAAATGTAAGGTTGGTGAAAATATCCTGAAAGGTCTGCTAAGCAGACTTTATTTTTGCTTAAGATTTTGCTTAAAATTCTGTGGAGACTGGCACAGCATTGTAGAAATGATTGACTTGGTCTCCTTGATATTGTTCTTGTTTTTCCTGTGTCCAGTTACATTGACCCTGCCACTCCTGAAGATGCTAATATTACTTTTGCTGAGGTAGGGAAACACTTTCTTTTCACAAGTTTGGTTGTTCATCTAGGTCTCCCAAAAGGATGACCTCACCAATTTTTCTTCTTATTCTCCCTTTCCCAAGGAGCTTGTTTCCCTCACAACAAGGATGAAAGATACCTGAGAGACATACTCAGAAGTGTATCCATAAGTATTCCAGCCTGTCAACAATTAACAAGTATCCAGGGACAGAATATAGGCAGCTCTATTTTGATCAACCACAAAGTTAGTTCCTTGCCCCCTAGCAGTGTTTCTTTTTTTTTTTTTTTTTGGAGACAGAGTCTCACTGTGTTGCCCGGGCTAGAGTGCCATGGCTTCATCCTAGCTCACAGCAACCTCAAACTCCTGGGCTCAAGCGATCCTCCTGCCACAGCCTCCCGAGTAGCTGGGACTACAGGCATACGCCACCATGCCCAGCTAATTTTTTCTATATATTTTTAGTTGTCCAATTAATTTCTTTCTAATTTTAGTGGAGACAGGGTCTCGCTCTTGCTCAGGCTGGTTTCGAACTCCTGAGCTCAAACAATCTGCCTGCCTCGGCCTCCCAGAGAGCTAGGATTACAGGCGTGCCTAGCAGTGTTTCTTTCAGAAACTGAGGGCAACCTTGTCTCCTTGATCTTGGCTGGAGAGTTTGAGGCTAGCAACCCACAAATTTGCTTCCTCCCAAAAGTGACCCTTAGTGTCCTCAGCAATTGGTCTCCCCTAGAAACCCTCCCTCCCCATGTCAGACCACAAATATATAGGTCAACATTTAGAACCTATTTGAAATTCTCCCTACATAAGTCACTAAGTTGAATTATCTCCAAACGGAACTAACTTGCTTCTCTATATGGCATTATCATCTTGAATACTATGAGGAACAAATAAAATTCTCAAAGGAGAGAACCAGTATCTTCTTATTTAAGGTAAGTGAGTAAGAGACATGTGAATGATGATATCTACCAAGCACCTTTTAGTTCAGAAACACATTGTTGAGCAATAGCTATATACCAGGCACTGTACTAGGCATTAACAATACAAAAATGCCTAAGATTGAGACCTCATAATCTAGTGGCAGAAACAAATGCATCAACAAGTGATCATAATGCAAGGGGTTAACTACCAAAAGAGAGCTGAGTAATAAAATAAAGAAAGCACCTAAGGCACCAGATGCCACGAAGAGACTAAATAAGATTTCAGTAGCCAATTCTAAGGTACTAAATTCCTTCCCTTATTATCTTCAGTAATTTTTCCATTCTCAGAGGAGAATGTACCATGTGTTTTTTTTTCTCCCAGATAGAAAAAATAAGTGAGCAGCCCATAATCAGTTATATAAAAACTTTCATTTCTAATGTTATCTTTATTCCAATCCAAACAACCTATTGTTAAGCTTTACTATCATCACAGCTTAAAATATTTTCACTTTGGTGAAGAAAATTGTTTCTGACTTAGAAAAAAAATCTTGTTTATGACATTGAAGAACTTAGATTCTGGTATCAGAATGGACTTGATCGGAAAAAAAAAGTCATAATAGTATTTTTGGTATTCAGTTAAATACCCAGAGAAAAAACAAAAATGTGTTGGGTAAACTCACTTAAAATGCTTATCAAGCAAGTACTTCCACCAAAGCAAACAAAAGCTATACCTCATAAAAGTGAAGAAAAAGAAGAGAAATTTCACATTATCAAATCTTTTTTCAACATTTTCCATGAAATAAACAGGATGGATATATGTTCCCATTGAAAATTTTCATTGATGTAGAAGAAAAAAATGGTCTGTAGGAAATCTAGAGAAGCTATTTATCTCATAGCCTTCTTCAAACAAACAAAAACTCTGGCTAGACTAGACGGTTGAAGAAAATGAAGAAAAAAATGCTCTTGAGCCAAGAACTAGCCCACATTTCCCGGTTCTATCCTTCATCCTCACTCTTAACCCCTTATAATAATGTGCACCCACAGCCCCTGCTGCCCTCCCCACCCCACAAGTGTGGATACATTTTCCTCCCTATCTCTCTTTCAGAACTGGATTTTTTACACTAGAAAAAAGTTTCGTATGACTGTAACATTCACTTATACTGAGCAGAATTAAAGTTGATATCTGCTTGGTTTGACTTAAAAACAAGATCATAGCTAACATGTTGAGGGGAGATTCTAAGACTATGTTTTAAACTGAAAAATTCAAGAGAATGTATTCAATATACAGAGTATCCCAAAAGTCTCCATACAAAGGAAAAATTCTGTAAAATCTTGTAACGAATATTTTGTAAATAAAGGTACATTTAGCTACAATTTCCCATTTTCCTTATGTATGGCAACTTTTGAGATACCCTGTATAATAAGTAGTCACTCACTGAAGTCTTTTTTCAGAATGAAAAAGAGAAGAGTAAGATAGTAAGAAGTTCTTATTATCCATTTATCTAACATCCACATCCTTTCATCCTCGCACCCCACAAAAATTACATCAGGGAAGTTCAAGAACCAGGCCGGTGCAGTGGCTCACACCTGTAATCCCAGTACTCTGGGAGGCTGAGGCAGGAGGATAGCTTGAGGCCAAGAGTTCAAGGTCAGCCTGGCCAATATAGTGAGACCTCCTTTCTACAAAGAAGAAACAAACAAAAAATAGCTTGGCGTGGTGGTGCACGCCTGTAGTCCTAGCTACTTGGGAGGCTGAGGTGGGAGGATCACTTGAGCCCAGCAGTTTTAGGTTACAGTGAGCTGTGATCACACCACTGTACTCCAACCTAGCCAACAGAGTAAGACTCTGTCTCTTTAATAAAATAAAGAAAGAAAGGAAGTTTAAGAACCAGTAGCATTTCACAGAAGTATTAAACATAGAGGAGTAGAACCAAATCTTGTTCAGTGCCCTATTGTAAAAAGAAAATATATGAAGACAAAAACTTACTTGCAGTATCCTGTGCCATTGTGGTAGGTAACACACATTCCTTCATTTACACAGGGTTCATAGCCATCCCGACATTGCAATGCTAAAAATAAAAACAAATGCACATTAGAAATAAGTCACTAATCATAACCCTCAGGCACCAAAGAAGTGTGATACAATCCAGATCACCATTCATTCCCACATCCAACCTGATCTGGGTTTCCCTTTAGAGTTTTAATCAGTTTTTCATCTTTTGGCTTCTAGCACAGAAGCTCATCCTTAAAGTATCTTCCCACAGTAACTGCTTTAGTGGTCTTGAAAGATGCTCTTATTTCTCTGTGCTTCAATATCCCCAGCTGTTACCTCTGTATCTCCCAATGACGGTCAGAAAATAAAGCTATAATGTCTATGACATGCCAGATCATCTTGGGATTTGGATACTTCAAATGAGCAATGTAAGGATTCATCAATGGATATTTAAAAAGACACAAGGTAAATACTAAGTCACCATATTAATGAATTACTTAGCCTTCAGGTGAAGTTTTAAAACAGGCCACTTCAAGAAGTGATCAGAAACATCGGCAATACTCATTCAACAAACTAAAGTTAAGAACCAAGCACCACAATAGGATCTAGGAAAAAAGGATAAATGAAATACACAGATAAATGAAATACACAGATAAACATAATCTCTAACTTTTAGAAGCTTACATAAAAATGAAGAGTAGATCATGAATAGGGATTGCAGAGGAGGGAGGATCAAAATAAATAAAATGAGAATTTTATACATACAGAAAAACCAAACATCCCCAAACTCTTGATTCCCCCAGTCCCACTGAGAGACAATGAAAAAGTGTCTTTACCACTTTACCACCTGAGTCTCTCCCAAAAACAGACTATTCAAAAAAAACCAGCACTTGGCCAGGAGCAGTGGCTCACGCCTGTAATCCTAGCACTCTGGAAGGCCGAGGTGGGCGGATTGTTCTGAGCTCAGGAGTTCGAGACCAACCTGAGCAAGAGTGAGACCCCCGTCTCTACCCAAAATAGAAAGAAATTGATCGGACAGCTAAAAATATATGTAGAAAAAATTAGCCGGGCATGGTGGCGCATGCTTGTAGTCCCAGCTACTCAGGAGGCTGAGGCAGTAGGATTGCTTGAGCCCAGGAGTTTGAGGTTGCTGTGAGCTAGGCTGACACCACAGCACTCGCCCCAGGCAAGAGAGTGAGACTATCTCAAAAAAAAAAAAAACAAAAAACCAGCACTAGTAGAAACATTCACTGATCTCAGCCAGGAGAGGAAGAAGTCTGCCACTCACTTGCTGGATAATTACAATATCTTGACTGACTGTTTAGCTTTTAGAGTTGGAATTTTCATTAGCAAAATGTGTATCAAGAGTCCTAACAACTGGAAAAGCAAGACAGAAAGAAACCTAGTCAAACAATTAAAAACCAAAATTGAAGTTCATGAGCTCTTTCTTAGAGTTTATTAAGATGTCCATCTCCTAGGATGGTTCATGTATAAATATCTGAAAGCAAAACTGAAAAGTTCCCACCTCTGAGTTTCCTCTAGCCACACCACTCTATGCATGAACTGTGTATATCAGAGGCTCCAAGGCTGCCCATCCTGGGCATCAAGACCAGCAGCCCAGGCACAAGCTGGATGTCAGAACAACTCCTCCATTAACAATTACTGCATAAGAGCCCTTTGTTGGCCCAGTACTGTATCAAGTGGTGGAATCACTTGAGGATATGTTTACAGAAATCTCATCTCATCCTCAAAATAATAATTTTTAAATACTAATAGTAGTAACAATAGCAGCTAACACAATGCACTTACTAAATACCAGGTACTGTCCTAAGCACTTTATGTAGATGAATTAATTCAATTTTCACAATAATCCTATAAAGCAGTTAATTTCATTATACCCACTCCATGGGTGAGAGAACAGAGACGGTAAGTGACCCGCCTATTGTCATACCAATGAGTTAGCCAGAATTTGAACCTAGGGAGTCTGAATCCAGAGACTGTGCTCTTAACCTCTGAGATACACTGCTCCCACTACCTGGCAATTCTTAGGATGGGCAAGGTAGGTATTATACCCATTTACCAGAAAGTGATGGTCAGGAAGGTTACATGGCTTCTTCAGGGGGCATCACATTATGAGCTGGTGGCATTGCTGGGCCTAGGACCCAGGTCTCTTTCTAAGTCCAACTCATCTCCATGACAGCTGTTGGGATCACACAAGCAGTCACTAGGATGCCAGCCCGAACAGGCAGATTCAGGAAGAGGGTCATCTTGTCCATATTCCACTTCCCTGTAAGACTCAAATGCTCCCTCTTCCCACACTGATAAGCTCAATGCAACAACTATAATTAAAACAGTTAATGTCAGGTTATTTCCTCCATACCAAAGTTCTCAAGCTGATTTTTTCATTCTCTTTAGACACTTTTATTAGTTTCAATGAGAACTTCCTGGCTTTTCTCTATTTGCTTTTTTTCTTTAAAAAAAAAAAAAAAACCAACTCTGAGTAGGAAAGGAATGTCCTATAGTCACAGAACAAGCTGCAGCTCTGTCCCCCTGCAGGAAAGGAATCCTGGTACAGTGGAAGGAGTCAGGAGACCTGAAATCCTGCCTCTACCCCTAACTAGCTGTGCAACATCAAGCAAAGCACAACCTCATGGGGGCTCAATTTCCCTACGTGTAAATCAAGCTGGAATGGACTAAATGCCCCTGAAGGTTCCCTGTGATCCAACAGTGACAGCTCTCTCATTAAAAGTACATGAGTGGCATGCCCAGTACCTAGAGAATTCTATCCAGGAGGGCGTAATGACTCAGAAAGCTGTGGATGCAAAAAAAACCATGGCCTGTTCCTATTAAGTGTCCTGGCAAATCATTACAGTGACAGGTTCAGAGAAATATAAACAACCCAAAGTCAATATGTGGCAATCAATGTAGCAAATAACTTTATAGCCTAGCCTTAGTGAACCAATCAAACTCAGTGACTGAAAAGGAGGTGGGCTTACCAGGCTAATAATTAATACCATTTGGCTGATTTGTGGGATCAGGCTACCTTGAACCTTTAACATTTACTAAGCCATGATTCTCAAACTTTAGTAAGTATCAGAATCACCTAGAGGGCCTGTTAAAATGCAGTGTTGGATTTGACTCCTGCAGTTTCTGATTGAGTAGGTCCAGAGGGGGAACCTGAGAATCTGCATTCTTAACAAGTTCCCAGGTAGTGCTGATGCTACAGGTCTGAGGAACCACACTTTGAGAACCACTGTACCAAGGCATGAGTGTCCACTTTAAAATCCCCTAAAACTAAATAATCTACTAGAGGTCTTGGATGATCTAGATTAGCGGTCCCCAAATGTTTTGGCATCAGGGACGGGTTTCATGGAAGGCAATTTTTCCATGAATGGTGCGGGGGAAGGTCCGGGGGGGTGATTCAAGCAATGGGGAGTGGCTATAAACATAGATGAAGCCCACCACTCACCTACTGCTGTGTGCCCCCCCACTCTGCTTCCTAAATTTCTTGGAAGATAATTTTTCCATGGATGGGGGCAGGGGTGCGGCAGTGGAGCTCTATAGGCTGGTACCTAACAGGCCATGGACCAGTGCCAGCCCATGGCCCAGGGGTTGGGGACTGCAGATCTAGATGATAATATATTGCCTTGAATAAACAGGATGTGGAAAAAAGGGAACCCTTATACTCTGATGGTGGGAATGGAAATTAGCATAACCATTATGGAAAACAATATAGAAGTTCCTCAAAAAACTAAAAATAGAGTTACCATATGATCCAGCAAGCCCATTTCTGGGTTAAAATCAAGTTTGTTGAAAAGATGTCTGCACTCCATGTTCATTGCAGCACTGTTCACAATGGAATCAACCTAAGTGTCCATCAACAGATGAATGGATAAAGAAAAAGTGGTATATATACACAATGGAATACTATTCAGCTTTTAAAAAGAAGGAAATTCTATCATTTGCAACAATATGGATAGAATTGGAAAACATTATAATAAATGAATTAAGCCAGGCACAAAAGGCAATATCACATGTTCTCACTTATATGTGGAATCTAAAACAATCAAACTCAGAAGCGGAGAGCAGAATGGTGGTTACAGAGGCAGGGGTGTAGGAATGGGAAGATGATGGCCAAACGGTACAAAGCCTCAGTTAGGCTGGAGGAATATGTTTTTTTCTTTTTTTTGAGTCCTAATGCACAGTGTGGTTAGTTAATAACAGAGTATTGTGCATTTCAAATTGCTAAGACAGTAAATTTCAAATGTTCTCACCACAAAAAATGTTAAGTATTTGAGGTGATGGCTATGTTAACTAGCTTGATTTAATTTTTCCACATTGTATTCATAAATTATAACATCACTTCATAGTACATAAAGGTATACAATTATAAATTGTCAATTATAATAAAAAAGTAAAATAAAGTAAAATTTGGGATTCATGGCTTTACTCAGGGGCTACTTCTAAATGAACACTATAATTATTTGCCATACAAAGAAAAAATCTTTGATAACTTGAAACCACGAAAGTGAGACTGGGAAAGACCTCATTTCAAAATTCAATTTACATTTTTTCCAATGTAAAACAAATTTAACAACGAAATTAAAAGTAGCTTCATGTTTTTAGAGTAAAAACGGAAATGCTAAATCATACTACAGTTAGAGAGCTGATGCTTAAACTGATGGTTTAGTAGACTCCGAGAAACTAGTCCCTAACAAGAATGATTGTTTTCCCAAATTTTCATGTTAAGCCACAAACAGCAGGCACTCAATAAATACCGGCTGACTGAAATCAATTTGTGTGTGTGTGTGTGTGTGTGTGTGTGTGTGTGTGTGTATCTGTACATGCCCTCAGAAAGAGAATCAAAGAGAAATAATGAATTTCAATCTCATTGCTCCATCACTTGACAATTTCCAATTTTCAAACATTTTCAAGGCAGTGTGTTTGGGGACTAGCTTTTTATAACGCTCAGAACATACTTAGAAAGCATCTACTATGGGAGGTGTAGGGTCTGATGTCAGAGATACCCTGGTTAACTGAATAAAGTCCCTGTCCTCATGAACCTTATTTCTATTAGAAAAAGATGGATAATAAATGAATAAATAAATAAAATCATTTCAAACAGTGATAAGTTATATTGGATACAAAACCCACTAATGGAAATCACAAAGTCTTAGGGTATAAAGGCATCCTTTACATAGATAAGAGTGTCTAGGAAAGTCTCCTTGAAGAGGAATCCTTTGAGCTAAGATTTAAATGAGGAAGAGTCATGAAGACAAGAGGGAAGAGCACTTCAGGCAGAAGAAACAACCAGTGTGTAAAGTAAAGGCCCTGAGGTGGAAATGAGACTGATATTCCAGGTTCATATGGCTGGAGATTATTAAGCAAGGGGGAAAGCAATAGGAGACGGGCCAGGGAGGCAGGCAAGGGTTAGATCACAAAAGGCCATGGTAAGGATCACAGCTTCTACTCTGTAAGGGAGGGTAAACTACTGGGTTGTTTTAAATAAGGAAAACAATACAGATTTATGTTTGAAAAAGTCAAGATCATGAAATGCTCCAGTGAGTGAAGGGGTTTTTTTCCCCCTTCTTATATAAGCTTATTCAAGTAATCCCTTTTTAGACTAGACTGAAGATATCCACTTTCCCAGCTCCCCCAAAATGGTAAGGATTTTGTTCTGATAGCATCTAACCTTCCAGAAGCACCACTTGTAATGTGTCACCCCACTATCTAACCTATAATGACTTTCAGTTCTTCCTTAGTTTGCAGAACTTACTCTTAGTTTGGCTCTCAGAAGAGCCAGCTGGGAGGTCTATGAAATACCTTCACACAGTACCAAGCCTGGTACTTTTTCTTCCAAAGACAAGCCATTTCTTACTTCAGCCAGTCTGAACCCTCACACTGGTCTTCAAGACCAGAGCCTGGGCTGGGCGTGGTGGCTCACGCCTGTAATCCTAGCACTCTGGGAGGCTGAGGCGGGAGGACTGTTTGAGCTCAGGAGTTCGAGACCAGCCTGAGTAAGAGCGAGGCCCCGTCTCTACTAAAAATAGAAAGAAATTAATTGGACAACTAAAAATATATAGAAAAAATTAGCCGGGTATTGTGGCACATTCCTGTAGTCCCAGCTACTTGGGAGGCTGAGGCAGAAGGATTGCTTGAGCCCAGGAATTTGAGGTTGCTGTGAGCTAGGCTGACACCACAGCACTCTAGCCCGGGCAAAAAGAGTGAGACTCTGTCTTAAAAAAAAAAAAAAAGTCAGAGCCTGCCTTACCTGACGAGTATTACCTCCCACTACTTCCACTGCCTTCTCTGCTCAATTTATCCCCTCTTGCCTGAACAGATCACCACTGAACTCAGTTCCATGCCTCCACTCATGTCTCCTCTTCCCCTGATTGCTGACTTCCCCTTTACTATCTAAATTCTACCCATTTCTCCAAGGCTCTGCTCACCTCCTACCACGCCCACAAAGCTTCCCCTTGAGGGTTCTGGTCCTCACAGGGCCAGCACCCCTTATCCCTAATACTTATAACTCACAGTTTAGCACTTAATTCTATATTTTCTTCCAGTTGTCTCTGCTTTTTCACTTTTAAGTTCTTAGAAAATAGAAAACAGTTCTTCTTTTCTGCATATTTGAAGCAACATACTTTAGCAGCTGAAAGCGTGGATGCTGAAATCAGTCAGATCTGAGTTTGAATTCTAACTCCACCATTTACTATCTCTGTATGCTCTTTGTGCTTCAGTTTCCTCATCTGTAAAATAAAGATAATCTCTCTCAGCGTCCTGGTGAGAATTAACTGAATTAATACATTTAAAGAGCATAGAACAATGTCTGATACACGTCAAAGTTCAAGAAAGGCTAACTCACATGGTAGGTACTTAAATTCTTGGTAACTGATTGCATGATAAAGGGTACATTTAGGAAAC
Source organism: Propithecus coquereli (assembly GCF_000956105.1). Classification (NCBI taxonomy): domain Eukaryota; kingdom Metazoa; phylum Chordata; class Mammalia; order Primates; family Indriidae; genus Propithecus; species Propithecus coquereli. The sequence continues at coordinate 2,666,166 of NW_012144633.1, read as the reverse complement.
TTGTTATATCAATCAAACCCCAGTTTAAACAAACTGAGAAATCTGGAAAAACCGAAGAGCGCTACACAAGTTAGAATGTGATATCAATAAATGGAATAAATTCTTCCCACTTGCCACCACTAGCAATCTTAACAAAAGACATAATGAACTAATACAGAAAACAACAACAACAAAAACCTAGCTCACTGCTCTTCTTTTAAAAACGTATAGCATTGCAGGCATAAGGGGAAGTAATTCACTAAAGGTAAAATAAACACTATATATAAACAGAAATGTCATTGAATTTTAGTATAGGTCCACTAATATTTGTTGAACAATTACTGTGTGCATTGCACTCTACTAGGCATTGCATGGAAATTAAACACAAACAAAACTATCTCTGTCCTCATGGTCCTGACAATCTAAGGGAGAGAAGTTAGGGGCAGAAGTAGAGAGAATGTGACCTACCCAAATGACTCTAAGTTAAATACAAACAAAATAAAAATTGCTTAGCATACCTTTTTAATATCAATTTCAGAATCATTCCAAAAAGAACCTTTATGAAATACAACATGAACCCTTGTTATTTAGCACTAACTGTAACTCAGTACAGATAAGGCTCCAGTACTTATTCAAGTTTATCAGCCCCAATTGTATATAAAAACCGCAAACAACAGAATAAGCTTTCTATTGATTTTAAACAGTTCCAGTGCCTCAGGAATTTACCTATTTAGGGATAGGCCTACGGTGTCCAGACTTGATGAAATCTTCCTTAAAATTTCCTCTAGGCACATACCTAGGTTTTCCAGGGCTTTTCAATATCATGCCAGCTACATATCACTGCCTTAAAAGCCTCCCTTTGTTTTAGGAATCTCTAACATGAGTAATTAAATTTGTACCCCAGCCGGTGTAATCTGAGCAGGCTTCAATGTGTCTCACTTGTTGCATTAACATGTAATCTTTTTAAATTGGCATTACTTGTTGCTTTGCAGCCTCTTCAAATAAGCCTCTGTCTGCTGTCTATCTCACATGATTTCTTTGATATCCTGCTCCCTGTCTGCAGTGTGCTATCTGTTTGTGCTTATACCCACTGCTCACTCAGAAGACATTTTAATGCCTTGAATGGCTGGGGCTCCTAAAATATAAGAGAAGTTATACAGAGCTCTTTTAATTTTTTCTTCAACATTTATGCAAATTTCAAGTAGCAGTATTTGAGACTGAGTTTACGCCCTAGGATCTTGGCTGCGGTTGGCCGCTGTTGCTTCTGGCACATGGCCTCTGGAAGAGACTCAGTAAAATGAACAAAGCAAAGTTTTCTAAAATGACTGCTTGCATTATTACCAAAAATAGGAGAACTGAGGGCAGACAAGGAGACATCAGGGATTTGCAATAATTCTCATAGCACCCTGCAATTTCAAACAACAAAGCTTTCACTAAATTTTTTAGCCCATTTTTTAGGATCAAGCCATGAAAAAAATCCAAACAAACAGAAGAAGTACAGAAGCTTCAAATCCCAAGTGGTACATTTAAAAACAAAGTGGAGAAACATCTGTTTCACTCCTTGAAATCTGTCTTGATTAAAAGAAAAAAAAAATGCAGTAAGGGAGACACCAATACTATTTTCCTGATAGTGTTCCAAAATTTCTATGCTCTTTACAGATATCATCTATAATCGAAAATGTGTTTTCTACCTGAGATGAAGATACCAGATCCAGAGATTAAGGATTAGGCTATAGAGTTCATAACAAAATATTATTGCTTTTCAAAAACTGAAAATATATCTTGATTTAAGAAAACATAATCAACAAAAATTGAACTTACAAATATACAAATAAGAGTATTTTTAACATTACTAATAGAATTTTCATTTTATAAAGAAATTCATTCCAGTGAGTTAATAAATGCAGAATCAGCATTAGATTTATTGCAAAAAACAAAATTCATCAATATTTGCTGTGTTATATTGAAATCTACTATGCACTGTTTTTTCCCCTTCTTTTATTTTTCTGTCTTTTTAAGGACTGCAGAAAAAAAATTTAAATTTATGAATGAGATAAATTTCAATTCCTGGGTTTTGGAGATGAAACTAATGCCTTTAGCCCTACCACATGAAATAAAAGGTTTTATAAATCTACATATACTTATAAATCAGGATGTGGCCAATTTGCTAATCATCACCTCTACACACATGTACATTCTTTCACCTGAAAAATATTTCCCCTCCCTTTCTTCCTTCTCCATCTTGTTAAATTCCTACCATATTTCAAATTATAGATAAAGCATTACCTTCCTTAAGTAGCCCTCAGACACCCTCCAGTCTGATTTAGATGCTCCTCCCCTGTTCCCATTTCATCTTGGGCAGATGTATTATAAGTGCTGGTTCACCCCCCATCTCCATGCAAATTCCATAAAGGCAGTGACCATAATTGGCTTATCTTTATATACCTGGGACCTAACAGTGCCTGGATCACAGCAGGTACTCAATACTCAATAAGTTCTTCAATGAATTAAATATTTGTAACTAAGACAAAACCTTTTAACAAACCCAACAATCAGCCTGTGTGTTTATGTGTACAATTTCACTTCGTGTAAGTAGAAAAGGAAAATGAGAATGAAAAAATGATGCAAATTTCTGGGCTTTTAAAAAGATGAAAAGTTGAGAAAGTGGAATTGTACTTTTCTAATCTTCATAAACTAAAACACCTTTGAAAGTTCCTGTCCTAAAATTTGCATGAATGAAGATACACCCTCCACCCCTGGCCCCCTGTGAATCTTAAGCCATGTGTATTATGGTAAAAATTTATTGAAATAGGTTGAATGGAAGACAAAATAATTTATATTTAAATGGAAAATACAAAAAACACAATAAAAAATTCCAAGTCAATGGTAAACCACTGAGAGTCTGTTTCCATTGTACAGTACCATTTTCCCCATGAGTAGATTTACTGATACACATCCATGGAATAATAAGCACCAAGGTGATCCAAAGAAGCCCCAATGTGTTTCTTCAGCATAAATATCTAATTCTTTGTAAAATGACATTGACCAAAATAATCACAGAGTTTACATGTAGAAAAAGTTCTGGATCTTGGTGTGATAAAACCCAACAGAGAGAAAGAAGTATATCATATCTAGAAGTTAAATTATTCTTTACACAAAGGGCTATATATTTGTGTGCTGCTTGGTAGTCAAAAAAGACCAAGACAAAGGTGTTATTCCATTGTCTTACATCTTTTATTATCTCTTCTGTTCTACTATCTATATCTGTTCTTATTATCGAGACAAATTTTACCTGTCACCAATTTCCTGTACTTTTAGTAAACCCTCCCTTTTTAAAGTTTTCTGAAGACTATTTTGTTAAGTACAGCTTAATTTTTTTAAAAGCCCTTAATTTTAAATGCATGCAAAAGCATTTAAGTACTCTGTGTAGGAAAAAAAATTATAAATAGATATAATCTTCTTGCTACCCACCCAAAAGAAACAAAGTATTCTTTCAGCTTAAATTATTCAGAATACTTTTTAAATGGAGTAGATAATTGCTAGTGTTTGTTAATTTAGAGGTAGACCCCCCCAAACATAAAGAATAAGGGACAAAATGATGTTAAAAATGAAAATGGAAAAATCTCTAAGATTGCTACATGTTATATAAAATCACGGAGACTTGCAAAAACCAAACAGGGAAAATCCAGGGAAGGGCCTCAGATTTCCCCATGGGCACCGTTCCCCATGGCCTTTTAAAAAAAAAAAAACCCTTGGCTGGTAGCAATGAAGACTACTCACTAGAATCGGGGGAGTCATCAGAACACCACAATTCATGTGCTACACAAATGGTGGATAGCACATCAGGTAGTCCTACATAAAGTCCAACTACATGTACAGCTAACTGCTCTAAAGTCAGGGTTTGCAGAAGCTAAGGTCCTAACATCTGGGTTATTTTTATGTTATTATCTGGGTCACAGAGGCTCTATATACCTTTAGCCAAAAACAAACTCTGTCCACCTGCATAGAGTATTCAACCCAAAATTCCTGTACACAGCTCTGAGAACTGTCTAAACCCAAGAGCCTCAAAAGGTCCTAAACCCTTAACTCATACCCAGCATATTTCAAATAAGCACAGAAACTAGCATTGTGAAGAAACTATCCAAATCTGGAGATGGTAAATGCATATCATTCCCATTTCCAGAGAATGTGACTGAGGTCAAGAACTTTGGAACACAGGAAAGAAGATGGCAGAAAAATGCAAAATCTTTGTTAAATACTAAGAGGAAAAGAAAACATGAAATATAACCCCAAACTTCAATTTTTATTTAGTTTTGTTTTCAATTTTTCTCTTCTTTTGTTTTTTCAAACACAAATCTATGTCCCACATCAACAGAACTTGGGCCTCATGGTCAACAGAAAAATAAAAATAATAATAACGCACACTTAAAGATATTTGATGAAGAGCTGAGAATTTCAATGTTCAATCAGTTCCTCCTAAAAACGCTAGTCCTCCAACTCCATAAGCCTTTAAACTATTCATATTCTTTCTTTACTGTGAGTATAAGCAAGAATTTGTCTCTAAGACTTCTTAGATTTCTGTGGAGTTGTAAACAGTTATTTTAATAAAAACAGCCCAAATCACTAACAGTCACAATCTGGTTTGCAAATAGGCATGTCAATTCTATTTGCTCATTCCATTGTTGCTGGAATGACAAAGACCAAAAATTTTATATACATTAAGCAACCACATTGCAACCATTAATTGTCTTAATTAAGCAACCATTATTGTCTTAATTTTCCATCTTTGTGTCTCTCAGCAGAGGAGGGAACTCTAGGTTTCTCTATTTGCAGCAACACCTGATTTGGCAAACCCAAAAAGTTACATTGCCTTTGATGAAGGCTGTCTATAGAGGCCAAGACTTCTCTTGTTCCAGCTTCAGTTTGGAGTTCTCAGCAAGATCAAAAGAAACAATATAAACTCCAGTATATTAAATTAAAAATTTGGGGGTAAGTCCTGTAAGAGGAGTTAGCTTTCTTGAGCCTAATGCTTTCCCCACTCTCATAAATGAGCCATAAATCTCTAGAGGGATTTAAGATAAAAAGCAGATGCTGTGGCCTACCTCCCATCTCATCTGATTAGCTGCCACTCCTCCTGTCTGGGAACCTAGGAGAGTTCCAGGAGAAGACTGACTCTGGAGCTGGGTCATACCTAAGTGATGTTTGCTCCACCTAGCTTCAACCCAGCTATGTATGATGCCAGGCACGTGGTAAGTGCTTGGAAAATGTTTGCCAAGCTAAACTGCCAAAGGAGCAGGCCCAGTAGTTTTCTATCTCCCTCTAAGAGAATGATAAGCAAGTCTTTAATTTCCCACAAAACAAAAAGAAAATCTTCAAAATGATAGTTTATTCTAGCCTTTTAAGGTCACAATGACCTGGCAGACAAGATATTTTAATCTCCTTTGTTTATCACTCTTAAAATTCTCTCCTTGATAAAAATTCATTCCACTTTGGGGACATGGGAGTGACATTCATGTTGAACAAGAGGGATTTACAAAGGGAGTTTTACCAGTTACACCACTCCAGGCCCAGTGGGAATGTCCTTCCCACCATCACCTCATCACATTAACAGGATTAAGTCCTTTGGAAAACCAGTATTAAAGCAAGTAACCTTCAGTTCAAGCAAAAGGACAAAGGATTTAGTAAATGTGGTTATTAGTATAGTGCTGGTGGTTAAATAACATTTCTCCTCCTCCCTACTAAAGCACACATTACCTCACTGAAAAAATTAAAACCAAGGCATTGTAATCATTTTGGCTATAAGCCTAAATATATGTTACCATAGAAAGTCTCAAATACTCGAAGTTTTACATAAAACATCAAGTGACTCTAGTATCCACTCCCCCACCCAATATAATCTGGCTTCAAAAACTGCTAAGTAGAACAAGCTTATTAATTTGATCACAGTGAGCTTCTGTATGTGCCCACCCACCTCCACAGAAAATAACCCAAAAGCAGCAACCTTCAGAAGGACACAACACTCTCAAGGAGTAACTCTAATGATGTGAATTGCAGAAATGAGTCTGCCATATCATAAATCAGTTGGCTGGTTAGTGTACTTCAAGTGAAATTAGAGTAACAGGTACATACTCTACCTAAAGAAGCTGATATTGACTTGGCATCATGAAGAAAAGCAAGGCATCAGGTAAAACTCCATAGAATACATTTAGGATTAACATCCCAGCTCCTAATTGGCAGGGGTCTTCAGCTGATTTCCATCTATGTTCCCCCACCCAAGCCTATAAGCATTCTAGGGCCTATGTGAACACTGTGGCCAAAAAAAAATCATAACGGCATCTCACAATCCTCAGTTTCTCAGTCCTGAGAAGGCTGACTATACACAGATCAGCTGGCCAAAGACAATGCTATAATAAATGTACCCTCAGAGTTTACAAACATTTTCATACAAATGATATCATTTGATTCCCAAAACAACCCTATGAGGCATGCAAATCGGTATTAGCACCAATTTACAGAAGAGTAAACTGTAACTCAAAGAAACAAAAGATTGGCCCAAAGTCTTACAAATCAAGGTATCTGAGCCAGGACCACAACACAAGTCTTTTACCTACTGATCCAGCTTTCCTTTCACTCACTACATCTGCAGAGATGCAATTAGAAAAACCTGATATGCACCATAACCTACAAACTTCCATAATATACATTTGTGACTACAACATTCTCAAGGAGATAACCACATACCAGCTATGCACATAAACATTTACACCAAAGATCAACTAATGACCACATGCTTGTAAAAAACAAAACCAGGACTGAGTTCCTGGAACAAGAAGGGCCACCAATGCTGCGCCTCAGACCACCCTTCACACACACACACACACACACACACCCTAATGACTGACACCTATTCATCTGTATCGCCCCTACCTTCACAACAAAAGAACCCCACTTTTGATAACTCGCCAACTCTAGGATTCAATATACTGCTAGGTATTATTCCTCTGGGGGGAAAAAAACAAAAACAAAAAAACTATCCTATGAGGTAAAAGAATGGCTGGAATTGTTTAGAGTTCTCTCTTTGTAAAACTGTAACTGGATACCATTTCTTCTCAATAATAGAGTAGCATCACAGAAGCAAAAGGAAATTTTGGAGAGAGAGATCATACCTTATCTTGACAAGATTTTACTCTTAAACATGGTGACTCTATTAAAAAGTAGGTAACTCATCATTATTTCATCAAAGTACCCATAATTCAATTGATTAGAAATGAATCCCTCCAAAGAACACATCTGTAGTTAACTTAGTGAAAACTGAACCATTAACAGAGAAAGCATGGCCTGCTACTCAGAGAAGGTGGGTAGTAACTAATGTGATAAACCAAAAACACCATAAGAGAGAATTTTCTTGATCTGGTCTGCTTCTGTCCAATTAAAGGAATCAACTGAGAGGACAAAAAAGACAAAAACTCACCTTTCTAAACCAAAACATAAACTATCCAAACATATCCCCTTCATGATGTTGGATTTAGGAAACCTCAGATAGCTCACAGCACTGTCTTTTCCACAAGGTAAAGAACACTAGATTCTTGTCTTCCAAAATCAAAAGCATAAATTTTATCACTACACTTTGGTATACTATCCCATAAAATACCACCTACTTCATGTTCACACCAATAAAGACTGTAGAAAATAATGACATGTTAATTAAAATAGTTCTCTTTTCTGTTTGCCTTATGACATTTTTTAAAAGGATATATGATAGGCCAGGCGCGGTGGCTCACGCCTGTAATCCTAGCACTCTGGGAGGCCGAGGCGGGCGGATTGTTTGAGCTCAGGAGTTTGAAACCAGCCTGAGCAAGAGTGAGACCCCGTCTCTACTAAAAATACAAAGAAATTAATAGGACAACTAAAAATATATAGAAAAAACTAGCCGGGCATGGTGGCGCATGCCTGTAGTCCTAGCTACTCGGGAGGCTGAGGCAGTAGGATCGCTTGAGCCCAGGAGTTTGAGGTTGCTGTGAGCTAGGCTGACGCCACAGCACTCACTCTAGCCAGGGCAACAGAGTGAGACTCTGTCTCAAAATAAATAAATAAATAAATAAAGGATATATGACATATATAGCAACCATGGACCTTGAAATGGTAGATGAATTAAAATAAAATTTTAAACTATGATAGGTCCATAATAAATGATATACTCTATAAATAAACACTATAAATACTATCAAAATTCAGGAAATTTGATGATAGAAATCTAAAGAGAAAATGAATTTTTGAAAAGTCTCAGGCAAAAAGAAAACTAAATAACTATAATCAAGAAAGAAAGGAAATGGGCAACTTCTTTTTGTGCATCTAAACCCCACTTCTGAAACAACAGCTGTCTTTGCTCAGCTGGAGGAAAACCACAAGACTTGGAATAACTCACTTAATGTACTGTCCCTCCTTATGTTAAAATGACACTGTTGACTCACCCTCAGTAGGACATGTACTTGGTTTAACCTGTTTTTCCAGTAACAGTAATGAAATGAGCTGCTGTAATATTGAAATGATTTGCATCCCCACAACTGAAAAAATATTTGGAAACACCTACATATGTAGTATGCATGTCCCTAAGTTGCTCTGGTTTGGCTGTGTAGCCAGAATTTCATGCCTCTTTCTAATTTGCTCTCCAGAGCCTCTCCACAAATGATGACCAGTGTTACTCCTTTCTATTTCATTACAAAAATGGAAATGCTTCTAATTACCAAAATAATCTTTCACTGTATTTGCTCAGTGTATCATTATCTTAGCTAAACCCCAGTCTTGGGCTTCCAAAATCTGAAATCAATGAAGTGTCTAATTTATTTTCCTTACTTTTAGTTACATGTCATGCTCAAATTTGGGTGACACTATAGAAGGCCTACAACATATCCACAACCCTTGCATGCTACCAGTATCATTCAACAGGGTCTCATAGGAAAGTCTGGTAGATTCTCTATTCCAGTGCTCTGTCATCTCTTGCTTGCTCTCTAGTTAGGGCTGAAAGAATTAAAAAAAAAAAAAATTAGTAACTTTTACCAAGCCCTAACTCTAAATTATGGACCAGGCTAATCACTATAATGGTGGGATGGAAAGACTTAATGACATCAAACAAGGGTTTTACTTACAGCAACCTAGACCATGGAAGGCAAGGTTATTAATTCTCTTTAGAGCAAAAACAGTATTCTTTCTCAAAGACAGATTCCATTTAACTCACATACATCTTCTATCCTTATCTTTTCCACCCAGAAAAATCGTTGTTTACTTTAAAACTTCAATTCAAAAATTATTTTGCAAAAGGACATTAGAAATATTGGGAGTAAAAGATAATCTACTAACAAAAGAATTAATAGCTCTGACTGGACCAATAGTCTGAAAAATGAGGTGTGTGCACCCCAGAAGTAGGGGAGGTGGAAGACCATCCACTGGGGTATTGGAAGAAATTTTAGCACATCTACATATTCACAATGTAAAAACATATAGTTAAGCTTTACTAAGAGTTAACAAATGTATATGGTTCAATAGTTGTGCATTTATACAATTTATAAATATTTATTTATTCACATGGAGGGAGGATCTATGCTCAAAAAAGTGTTTTTCTTGGAGCATACATTGTTTTTTAAAGTTTGGACTGCTTTATCCCTACATTTCACAAAGTAGGATATATATACCCTTGGGAGTACCCAGTGTGGTGGAAAAATGCTAAGAAACTGTATAAAACTGGTACATCTTCCTGGCATCTCTCTTGCATTCACTCTAGGGTAAGTGACATTCATTTGTCTCTGTAACCAGGAGCTTTGAAAGACACCTGTGCTGAACATGTCTTAGGATGAAAGAGGCCCCAAAATGGTGACCTGGGTTCTGTGTTCCACACCTGGCTCTCTATCATCTCACCATCTGACCAAGGGCGAATCACTTCACTCTTCCAGGCCTCTTAGGCTCCTTCCCACTGGAATTTTGCTATTGGCAAGTTAAGTTTTTCATCTCACCCTCACATACTTCCTGCCCCAGCACATCATTCTTCCAACTAGAAAACTTTTGCCTCTACTCTCCCCAACCTCAGCCTCCTGTCCCTTCCCTGATGAGGCCTGGATTTTGCATTCCCCCAGCTTCCAAGAACTGAATGGCTCTACAATGCTAAAGGGCACTTGCTGGAAGGGTCTGTAAGTACTTTCAAGTCACTTCCAGTGTCCCCCATTACTTCTGGATAGACTGTAAGCTACAGTGGGTAAAGTGCCTGGAGCAATATTCTGCATGGGAGACCAACATCTACCATCACCTGATCATGCTGACAATGAATAGCCCTGCACCTGATCCAAATCAGCAATATACTAATTTTAGGGAAAAAAATAACGGAAACCAAAATTACCCACCTAATGAAGATATATGATCTAGCAAAAGAAAATGAAGCTGAGACCATCCCCAGGTAAGCCAGGCTATGAGGAAAATAGCTCTGAACTCAGCAGGAACAAAATGAGGAACTGGGACAGCATAGAGAAGTGCTAACTCATGCTGGTAGGTGCCCCTCTCACTCAAAGCAGCTGAGTTCACGTCCCAGCTATCGCCACCCTATCAAGATAATTAGTAATTAAACAAGTTAAGATACAGAGCAAGCTTACAACCTGGCACTGATAGTTATTATTACCCTTATTCCATCAAGGATACCAGAACTAACAGGAAAAATGTTGCATCATTATCTGCAGATGTTGGGGGCTCCAGGGCAGAATTTTCACCTACCCAGAACAGGCTGAGATTCAACTTCCCTTTTTGGGTTTTGTCAACATCCCCAAAGGTTCCACAACATATTTCCCACCACATGGAAAGATAAGATTCAATTCCCAGGCATCATGGTGCACTTTTAAGCAAGCAGCACGGTGTGAACAATAAAGCAGTGAACGTGGGGCTTTTAAAAAGTCAGACATCTTGTCTTGTTACTGCCACTGATTATTTTTGGACTCTTGAAAAATTACTTATTTTTCTAAGGCCTAAATTTTCTAATCTGTTAAAAAAAATGATTAGATGACCTATGATCCTGTAGCCGACAAAGCAGTAGCTTATAAACATGTTTTATTGTGACCTACAGTACGAAATGGATCTTACATTAGAACTCAATATTCACATATTTATGTATATAGCAAAAGCAGAAATTTCAAGAAACATCGCTTATCCCAACTCTGTGATAGTCTCTATTCTACTCCTTTTTTTTCTATAAGTGATGTTTGAAACCTACCAAATTGGTTTCATGACCCACTGGTGATCACAATCTACAGTTTAAAAAACACAAGACTAGAGCATTTAGTAAGAAGTGTGGTCTTGCAGTCAGACAGACCCAGCACCACTATGAACTAGCTGCACAACCTTGCGTAAACTACTAATCTTTTCAAAATTCATCATCTTTTAAATTGCGATTCAAACGCCAGGGTTTTCTAAGGATTAAATGAGATAATGCATGTAAATCACTTAACCCGACAAAATAAACACTCAATAAAAAATTATGGTGATGACTAATAATATTAATATCATAATTAATAAATTTAAGGATTCCCCAAAAAAAGCAAAGTGAATAGAAGGGGCTAGAAAGAAGGAACAGGCTCACTTATAAGCATCAATAACCAGCAGGACTGATAACAGGTTAACCCAGGCCTATTCCCACTGAAGTTCCACAAACTTTCTTCACAATATTCCCTAGCAAGTACAGCAGTGCCTGGCACATAGTAGGCACACATATATTTGTTGAAGGAATTAATACATCTGAAGGCTCACCTCTATGCACTGGAGAAGCTGTGAAGACATCCCAGCCAACTATGCATAGCGCCCCCTGCCCCAAAATTCAAACACCTTGAGGTTGCTCTAAGCCAGTGGTTCTCAAAGTGTACTTCCCAAAACAGCAGCAGCATTACCTGGGAACTTGTCAGAAATGCAAATTACCAGGTCCCACTCCAGGCCTATCAAATCAGAAACTCTGGGGGTTGGCCCAGTAATCTGTGTTCCAGCAAGCCCTCCAAAACTTAATGGGCAGTCAAGTTTGAAAAACACTATTATAAACTGTGATAATTTAGGGCCCAATAGCAATCTCAAGGAGCTCCATGTACAACCAAGGAATTTCTGCAAAGTTCATTAGTCCTAGGAACTAGTTACTCATCTAGTTCAACTCAGACTCTTTAGAGTTAGCCACAACCTACAAGGAAATTCCCAAGAATTCCTTCTTCTCTTCTGCTTCTCCTTAGCTCACCAATAAAGCCTAACCAAGGCAAAGAGGCCCTCTGAAGCAACTACTCTTACATTCAGCACAAGGCCTGACTCCTAAAGGAAGGTAAAACCTATTTGTTAAATGTTTTTTTTATCTAAGTACATTTCCTGGGCTCACAATGTCCATATCACGACTTCCAAAACGCAGGCTCAGGGTGCTTCCTCAAACTCTACATTGATTCTCAAAAAATGAAGAGGGAGGTCCCCCAGCCAATCCGCACACAGGAAACTTACACCAAAGTTATAATGGTACTGCTCTGCCAACACTCACCTTGTGTTTCACCACTTGCTAAAACAATAAGACCTTATTAAGCATCCACATTACGCACAGATATACACTTTAGAAAGAAGATAACCAGATATTAAAATTCCAAAGTTAAGGTTTGTAATGGGTTGATAAGTCAAATCATACACACTTATATCACTGAGGCTGCTCCTGCAGAAAGCAGTGGAAAAGCTTGGTAATTTCTATAAAACCTTAAATTCCCAAAAGGCACCTTAGTCAGAAGCCCTGAAATGCCATCAGACTTTAGTCAGACACAAGACTTAGAAAAAACAAAATAGTTTTTATCAAAAGGCAGGAAAATATAACTATCTTCTTTTAACTCTGAAAAGGATTTCTTAGCATACGTTCCAAGGATAAAAGGGTGCCTTTTAAAAACAAGAAGATTCCATATTTCTGCCAATAAAATAATGATCCAGTTATACACAAAGAAGCAGACAAAAGATCTGGCTTTGGTTCTCCGAACTAGCTCTAGAACCTGTAGTGTGACCCTCTGCTTTAGTGGTCACAGGGTCTCTGCCTCAGTCTCTACAAATGAACACATGGCCTTGTCTCCATAAAAGATACAATGCACATGGAAGTGTTTTGCAACGATTAAAAATTATCTTCCCAACATGCAACTGTGAACTGATTCCTTCCCTCCCACTCACAGTAACCAAAATGATTTATATTAGAAAGTGCCCATAGGTGGCTTAAAAGCAGTTGTGACAAAAATATAAACTAGAAAAGAAATTGAATATTTACATACACATAAAGCAGCATGAAGCCACAGAAGGCTTCAAATGACAAATGAGGTGGAAAAATGACCCACAGTACATTGGCCCTTCCTGGTTTGGGCAGGGATTTGAGCTTGAAAGGAGTGGTATTTAAGAAGAAAAATTAGTTAAAAAAAAAAAAAAGAAGTAAAATGAATTCTTTCAAAACTTCACAAAAGGTTATGTTTAAAAAGAAGTTTGAAAACAAGGGTGGCAGAAGGGCTAAGTTTTTGTCAGATCTGACTTATCCTTTGCTATGGGCTGTCTTTTCAAGTGGCCTCAAAGAAATAGTTTAGCCATTACTGCTGTTGATAATGATGAGCAGATGCTGATGGGATGACTGTACATCAACAGTTCTCAGACTCAGGTCTTGTGTAATCGGGTGTGTCAATCTATGTCACTCCACAGATGGTTATTAAACTAGTTACAACTTCCCTAAATCTTTTCACTAGACCTGTGCAGCGTTCTGGATAGCTATTCTCTGCCAACTGAGAATAAGCACTATTATAAAAAAAAGTTTTTGACAAAACAATTCCAAGGTCTATTACTCCTCCCAACACAGACACACACACACACACACACACACACACACACACACACACACTCTTAAGTCAGGGATGTTTAATATTTAATTCAGATATCCAAATTTTCAAATTTAAAATTTTACCAAAACCATATATATTCCTTTACTGCAGTGAATGTAACAAGTCTATTAATTTCAACCTGTCTTGAATTAAAAATGTAATATACCCCCAATTTTCTATGAAAAAAAATACATGCATTTTGAATAATCTGTGTACCTCAGGAGCAGCCCTGCCATCAAAGCTCTCCTCAGGAAGACGAAGAATGGTGAATCTCAGCTCTCATGATATGCAACTGCCAGATTCTTCCTAGGAAAAGAGTGCATAGCCCTGGTGTGGCGAGATGACTGTGGCCTTCATGGAGGAAGCTCTCAGCTGACCACAGGGCATGGCCCAGCTCGACTGCTGTGTGAGTCAAAATGATCCACTTGGCATTTTGTTGATATTGAGATATTATCAAACCTTCAACTAGTTGGCCACTCCTTGTGGTAAGCTTTCATACACTAGACACCTGAAAGAACATTTGTTAAGAAGGCTCCCTTGAATAAAAGGCACAACTTGTGAAATCCACTACTGTGGAAAGGTAAGCATAGTTTCATATATGAACAGACGTAAACAAGGCAGGGGCTCTTATGTAAGTTATTAGCCTTAGAATTAGTAGGCTAAACTGAAGTGTAATACGTGAGTTTGCTAATTTTTCTTTCTTTCCCTACAAACATTTGGCAGAATTAAAATTTTAGCCATTGTGCATTTTCTTCCCTGAAATGTATTGGTTACAGTTCCCACAGAGGCTCAATATGCATTTCCTTGTGGGCGTATGTGTAAAACTACCATAACAAAACATTTTCTATTTCCTCATTTTGATTAAAAGAAAAGAAGAAATGCTAAACTGCACTTACACAAGTGACAGTGCAATACTGACACGCCCATCTGCATAGCAATTCGTATTCCCTTTAAAGTTACAATGATTAAGGTGAGAAATGCCAAGAGCTAGGAAATAAACTACATCAACAGCCTACAGCACAGGCTTCTCTTGAGAAATTTTAGGGAAGCTTTAGGAAACAACAAAATCACTTCAGGCCACTCAGGAAGGACTAGGGCTCAGTCATTAAAAATGGCTGAGGAAAAATACTAAGAAATAGACATCAGAGAACACAAAATGCCTGTAAATGAACATGACATTATCAACCCACAGGCAGAACATACGAAAGTTGTGATGGGTTACGCTGAGTCAGCCACATTCTCCTGCCTATTTCAATTTGGATCGACATCCTGTCTAGGTACCAGGGACAACTGATTAACAATGCGGGCACAGAATAGCTTTAAGAAAAGCTAACTGACCCATCTAAGAAAGGATTCTTAAATTCTGCTTCATGACTGTCATGCTCTAACTGACACAGCTAATCAAACAGAAAAGAACAGAATCCTTCCGTATCATGAGGAACACAATTCAGCTTTAGGGACATTATGGAGGAAGTAATGATTTAATAGTATAATGAAACAAGAACTGTCCTGGAAATCAGAATTTGGGTTCTAGCCCTGGCTTTGCCATATACTAACCATGTGATCTAGAGGAATTCCCTTAAACTACTTGGGATTATTCATTCTCATCTGTACAACTAAAATAATATAACCAGCCCTCCATCCTTAGAAGAGTTCATCTGTGGCTTAAACAAGATCATGTCTATTAAGGTACTTGTAACATGGAAAGCATTATTTAATGTAACATATTAATTTATAATAGCACAATTCCAAGCCCAAAGTTATGTGAAACAGAAAATCCTCTCCATTTAGCCCAGAAATGATAACATGATTCAAATTAGGTCACATACACCTATACTATTATGAGGTCCATTCCTTCAGCACAAATAGGGCTGGGAAGTATAAGCATGTTAGGCTAGGGTACCTAAATTCAATAATTTTTTAAAAACAATTTCCACACTGCTCTCCCAGTGACTCAACCACGCTCAGGAATTACAAGCAAGTGCAATAATCTCCTCGACCTCCCCTAGCTTTCTCTGGCCCAAAAATCTGACATAGGCCACTTCACATGTCTGATTAGATAAGCTTTCCCAATGCTGAAAACCAACTTCTAACATTTCAAAACTGATTTCCATGAAGACTCAGGAGTGAAAGAGGGAAACAAATAATCCAACCAAATAGGCTCCTCCTTACTGGTGAGTTCTTCAGCTTTAATTTGAAATCCTCATTTTTTTCCTATGAATCAATAGCTTCCCAGATGAAAGGTGCAAGATGCTGCAAACTATGAACAGACAAAAGAGTTAGAAAAGCTTTTAAATCACACTCAGTTAATCTACAAACTTGAAATTACTAGACAATAGTGCCTTTAGTCTGTTCCTTATGTAATCCATAATCTTGCTTTGGCATTGGAACACAGCCTAAAGGGTGTCATTGAAAGAAACTGAAACAAGGAGGTCCAGAGACAAGTACTCCCAGCCTATATCTTCCAAAGGGGGGATTACCATGAGACTAATGAAGGTAAAACTTTGGGGGTCTCCACGCTTGGGTGCCTATTTTGTGCCCAGAACCATGCAAGCACAATTAAATATGTTGTTTTCAATCTTTACAAACAACCCTGTAAGTTAGATATTACTATTGTTCCCATTATATAAATAAGGGAATTGAGACTTACAGAAGTTAAGTGGCTTATCCAATATTATTAGCTAGTACAAGTCAGAGCCAGGTCTATCTGATTCCAAAACTCACCAGCTATGCCAAAGTAAAAATCAAAATGCTGTGGGAAGGGTATCTAAAGGTCATTCTGAAAGATAATTAAAAATAATGTTTACTGCCATTTATCTCTTTTATTACCCTTAATATCCCTGGGCATTCTCTCCTGCACCATTCAACTGTCAGCTAAAACAACTACAACCTAAGGACAAAGTCCAGTATGTTCGAAAGGACCCACATGTCTAAGGATACAGGTTTAAAACAGAAGGGATAATCTGGGATTACTACTAGCATCAAACACACTTCTCATACCTATTAGTACAGATGGCCACCAGTTTTTAGCAACAAAGGAGATAGTAACAAGGAAAAAATTCACAGAAAAGAAAAAGCAAGTTTATCAAGCTTGTTCTGTAACGATCTGTATAGAAATGCTACAAATAGTTAATTCCAAAGTTCCCAGGCCAAGATAGGTTAGTACTGAGTAGTTTTAATAATTGGTTATGTCCATTGTTCAGATGCTGAGGCATTCCAATCATCTTATATGGTCCCTGACATCTCTTTCACAATGATACAATAAGAATACAACTGCACAGGCAAAAAAAGCTACTTGTACAGGCTGGCATAAAACATTTCTGAGCACAAACATGACTCGGGATTGCCATTTTCAATCTTTCTAAATTTTTTATTTAAAAAAAGCTACACATTCATTCCTGGTTTTAATCTACTAAAGAATTTCTTTGAGGATCAAGACGTAGCAGGGAAAGAAATGTTAACAACTTTCCTTGGATTACAACAAATATAAATCCATTCTCCCTGGTTACAAAAAGATTTAAAACAACTAAGACTCAAAATGGAATTCCGTAGTTTAAATCATTTTCATATTATGTAAATGTTCATTCAGAGTTAAGATATTATTAAAAAGAGTAAAATTAAGTCAGTCTAGTATACAAAGTATTATTAAATACAAAATTACTTTATCTGTGAGACTACAGGATTCCAACAAACATTATGAAGTGTGTCAGCTTTGGAGTCAGGCAGGAGGGTTTCCAGCTGTGGCTCTGTACCACCTGGATGACTGTTCCTTGTAAACAGGAATCATAGCATCCACTTTAAGAACTAAAGGAAACAGGTAAAGTACTTTCTTCCCAAGCATCTGGCACCTAATAAACCCTCAGTATATACAGGCTATTGTTACTCATATAAGCTCCATGAAAAAAGATTTTTGTCTGTTTTGTTCACTCTATTAACAAGGAAGCATGCCTTGATCAGCTTTCATGTAAATACTTCCAGTTCCTCCAAAGTGATATTCACATTTATCTATATTAATTACATCCAAATTCTGCTAACCTTAGTGTATACTTCTCTCTTACTGTAAGCAGCTTCAGCCACTTTTTTGGAAAAACTTAAATTATTGGAAAATATTTTAAGTGTTTTAAGGATATTTGAATTAACAAATGCATCACTTACATTTTCTGTAAACTGTGTGCTTACACATAAATTATAAATATCTCAGACTATAAAAGAAAACCTTTCATAGTGCTCCCACAATGGAAAAACAAGTCTTAGAAATAATTATAGAGGGAGCAGAGAAGGGAGTGGTAGGTAGAAAAGTTTACTAAATCTGCAAAATAAAATTTGGAATTTTGTCTTAAAACAAAACAAAACAAAGAACCTGACAACCATTTGTTCAAGGCTGCCAAAACTTGAGAATAAGCAAACTGTCATGGGAAACAAATGTTAAAATATGAAGCTCTTTTCTGAGAAAGTAACTCTACCAGTCCTGACTAATCCAATGCTGAATGGCTAATGACACCAAACCTGCTAGGTTGTCTTAACTACCGCAAAGAAGTCCAAAGGGACAGGCAGGGGCTCACAGCAAATATTTTCACTGCTGTCACTGACATTTTCAATATGGCCACACCTCTCCCCTCCCACACCCTTCCTCTTTCTTCACTGTTGGCTCTGACATTAACCCTTTTCAGACATCAAAAACCAGAGGGTTGATATATCAATACATCATTTGAGTAATAAGCCTGGTGGAAAAATCAAGAGCTTGGATTCTGACCTCAACCCTGACCTAGCTTTGAGCACTTCAGCCAGTCACTTTGCTTCTTTGGGCTTTGGTTTCCTCTTCTTTAAAACAAGGATGGATTAGATGGGTGGTTCTGG
>NW_012144633.1:2617023-2647093 GCF_000956105.1 Propithecus coquereli | reverse complement strand
GGGCAACACAGTGAGACTCTGTCTCAAAAAAAAAAAAAAAAAGAAAGACTAATTAAAACATCAAGTATTTTGGCTTTAGACTAGTATTTCACAGGGCAACACTGGATGGCATGTGATGATGTTTGCCATATCATAGGAAATCTGGGAACAAGATATTGTTCTCAAAGCTGTGCCTCAGAAAATCACAATATCTAAACATAATATCCAACCACAAATATCTGGTTAATAAATAATGGGGAAATGATTTAACACCTATCAATGCAATTTGTATAATACAGGCATACCCTGGAAATATGGCAGGTTCAGTTTCAGACCATAGCAATAAAATCAGTCACACAAATTTTTTGTTTCCCCAGGACATAAGAAAGTTATGTTTATACTACACTGTAGTCTACTAAGTGTGCAGTAGCATTATGTCTAAAAAATGTATATATACCT
Organism: Propithecus coquereli; assembly: GCF_000956105.1. Taxonomy (NCBI): domain Eukaryota; kingdom Metazoa; phylum Chordata; class Mammalia; order Primates; family Indriidae; genus Propithecus; species Propithecus coquereli. The sequence continues at coordinate 2,646,655 of NW_012144633.1, read as the reverse complement.
TAATTTAAAAACACTTAATGGCTAAAAAATGCTGACACGGAGACACTAAGTGAGCACATACTACTGGGAAAATGGTGCTGATACACTTGCTCAACACAGGATGGCCACAAACGTTCAATATGTAAAAAAAAAAAAACACCGTATCTGCAAAGTGCAACAAAGCGAAGTACAGTAAAATGAGATATGCCTGTAGACAAATTGGAAGCGTACCCCATTAAGGAAACAGACTCAAATACAAAATCCCTAAATATTCATTAGATCACATAAAACCAGTGTACAATCCACATGTTGCAAAGGTGAGAAGCTCCTACTTGGTAAGCTCCTCACCAAAGACCCCAATCACTCATTCACTTTTGATTTAAATTAGTGAATGCAACAAAATTCCGGTCCATACTGCAACATAAAATAATACCACCAACAATGATAACTATAATATTATTAATATTTACTGCACTCTTACTATGTGCCAGGTATTCTCCAATGAATCTAGTATTAGCTTATTTAATCTTCAAAACAACCCCAACAATTAAATATTGCTATCCTTATTTTAAAAATAATGAAATTGAAGAACAGAGTGCTTAAGAAACTTGCCCAAAGACACAGGGCTGGTAAATTTAGAGCCAGGCTTGTAAGTATCCCCACTTTCTGCCCCTACCCCTCAAAAGCTGACATCTCTCTCTTAAAAAGAAGTCTCCATAAATACAAACAGGAATGTCCCCAAGCAGAGCCCACAGGAGCTGCGCCATTGCTTTTGCGAGCGGCCCCATGAAAACTTCATCGCTATGGCCATTTAGCTTAAAGGCTCACCCTTAATGGGAATTCGGCTCCTCTCCTCCAAATTCTATTTGCTTGTCCTGGTAATGGAAATCAACTCAGAGAAAGCAAGGGCGATCAATGCATCAGTCAATAAGGTAGTTTTTTTTAAAATTAATATTCACTTATACTCATCATAAAAATATGTATCTGCAGTGTACTAGAGTGAGTGAGGGTTATGCAGAGAGGCAGATCTAGCTATGAATCTCAACTAAGCCACTTACTAACTGCATTATCCTGAGCATGTTACAAGCCTCAGTTTCCCCATTTACCTATCCCCTATCTCATAGGATTGCTGTGAAATGTAACTACATGAATGTACGTAAACCATCGTGATTGACTGTAGAGGCTCTGGAGCCAGACAGGGGTTTGAATCCTGGCTTCATCTCTCACTAACCATATGACTCACTCCAAAGTTCTTATCTGTAATAGAGATAAATACTGTCTACCCTAAAGGATGGCCATGTAAATTAAATGAGGAAATATATGTAAAGCTCCTAGCAGAATGATGGACACATAGTAAAATTCAACAAATTCTTTTTTAAAAAAAGAAAAAAGCTAATGTTTTAAAAAATCAAACCGCAAGTTTAAGTCCCAGCTCTGTCACTTGTTATCTAGGTGTCAACAATGTTATACAGGCCACCTAACTCCGCTGAGGCTCAGTTTCCAGCAAAGTTTTGTGAGGATTAAAGGAAGCAATTGTGTAAGAGTATTTTGTAAATTATAAATTGCCATATAAATGTTGGGGGTTGTTTTATTCTATAAAAATAACTTTTATGTTAATTGTATTTACCGGTCCTTCCAAATACTATCTTCATCTTTAAAATGGAAAAACCGAAGCAGAGAAATGTTAAGCCATAGATGGAAGGCTAATGGTTCCAAAAGTAGGGTGGAGACAGGGCTGAGCCAAAATAAATTGAGACCAGGACAAAGCAGAAACTTCTAATAAGGCTTAAAGGAGATAGATGAGAATAATACTCACCAACCTATGTTTTTAATCAGCAGCTTCACCTGCTGGTTAATCCTCTCAGTGCACAATCTGGGCATAATAATTCTCTTAATTCCTCGCAGAAAGAGTATTAGACTTTAGGGTAAGAAAGAACTTTACTATCAAATCTCTTCTCCCGTTCTAAATTAATTTTGTGAAGAGGACCCAGAAACAAAGCCCAGTGGACACAAACTCAAGTCTCAGTCTAACTGGCATTCTCTAAACTACCTCATAAAAAAAAGTTGCAATCCTTCAGAGAGGTTTCCTTCTTTGGTTGGTCAGAAATGTCCTCATTCCCCAGGTCTCCTCATGCTAAATATGGTAATAGCTGGCAAACAACCAGCCCAGTAAATTCCAATGATACTTAAGAAAGCATTCATATTGCCTGAAATTACTCCGAAACAAACGCTTGAGACCTGCAGGGTTTCAGCAATAGAGCAATTCAGCTGGAGTGCTGAATGCCAAAAGCAGTGGGGTGCCTTAAAAACACATAAGTTTAGAAAATAGCAATCCATTCTTCTTTATTGCAACATTCTTCAGCAACAACATTGATCTCCTACCCACTGTGCACACAGCACAGCACTGGGTCAGTGAGAGGCTGGAGGGAGGAATGGAAGAAACAGGTGGTGTCCACAGGATGCCAAAACAACAGGTTGCTTCAGTCAGTTCTGTCCTACAACTAATCAATTTGGTGAGGGAATCTTAGTCATCCTGTTGTCTGACCAAACTAACTGGCTATACCACTGTACAGGCTAATCAATGAGGTCAAAGTGTCAAAATTAGCAGAGCACGGCGGACATAGCATTAGTCCTGCCTTTCAGGGGTGTTAAATGCTCAAGGAAGACAGGACAGTAGCACATTACCCCTCACCCACCCAAAATCACATGTTTGGCTCCAGAATATACTGTTTTCCTGCAACATCTTTTTTTTCAGGTATTAAAGTAAATGTACATTTCCTGGGCACATAACAACTGACAGTATGTTGGTTTATGATACAGTCAGATTAGAACTTTAAAGTAGTTACAGAAAATACCAGTTAACAAATACATTGAAAATTGACCAAGCTCATTAGAAATCAAAAGATAAAAAAAATTAACCTATCAAATGAGCAATTTTTATATCAATGTTGGCAGCAATTTGATATTATGTACTGCTAATTACTGCTATACATATTGTGACATATTTAAGATAGACAAAGTACTAATACCCTTAATAGTTAAAGAGCTTTCAAATCAGTAACCAAAAAAGTGAATACCATGATGAGTAAAAGATAAAATTTACCAAAATAAATAAGCAGAAAGAAAAGGCAATACGAATGGCTACTGAGGATATGAAAAAACATTCAACATCGCTATAATCAGAGAGGCAAATTAAGATGAAGTAGCATTTATCACTTATCAAATAGTAAAGAGTTGTAAAAATAAAACCTAGTGTTGACAATGGTTGGAAACATTGACAGTCTCATATTCTGCTAATCAAAGTATAACTTGATAAAACCATATGGAAAGGAATTTGACAGTATGAATCAAAATCCGTATGAGATGTCCATACTCTTTGATACAATAATTTGACTTCTGGGTGTTTATGTTAGGAAATAAATATTCCTACCAAGATTTATAAATAAGAATGTTCATCACATGATTATTTACAATTATGAAAATTGGGAACTAAAAATAGATTTCAGTTTAGACGAAACATAGTGGATCCTTAAGATAGAACAGTATGAAGCCATTAAAACAATATTCTTAAAGAATATTTATGTATGTCAGGAAATGCTGATAACATTTTAAGTGGTGAAAAGCTGATAATAAAACTGTATGTATTTTTAAATCCCAATTACAATAATAGACACAGAAAAAAAATTGTAATGCATTGAAATGTTAATTATGGGTTTTGGTTAGAGATGATGGGATTATTGAAGATCTTAATTTTCTCTTATGTTTTCCCGTTTTTTAAAAATCCTATGTCCTGATTTTTAAACATCACTGTCTTTGATATAGTAGCTTCTCTTCTGGAAATGTAGCTTATTGGAAAAATCCTAAAGAGGGAAATTTCTTTTGTAGAAAGATGATCAATACCACTTATATAAGAAAAAAAAAGAACTAGAACCAACCAAATATGCAACAAATGGAGAGTGGCCAAAACATAGTAAACCTATTAATTAGAATATCATTTAACCATTAAAATTAAATTTATAAGAAATGATTGAAAATATGAAAAATATTTATAATATTTAAAGAAAGAACAGCAAATTGTATATATATGAATCAAAAACTAAGGGAAAAAATACCAAAAATGTATACTAAAATATTAACAGTGGCATGATTGTGAATATTTTTCTTATACTTTTCTAGATTTTTCAAATATCCTTAACCACTTTTAAATATACCTACTTTCTATTACCAAAACAAAATCTTATAAAGGTGCCAGAGAAAATCAACAAAGTATAAATATAAGTTAATTGTGTGTAAATATAAGAAATAATTGTGTTGCTATGTAAACCTACCTTAAACTGTTACAATGTTTGTTTTTAGTTACAGCAATTTTCTTTACATTTCTTAGAAAGTATATGTCACAGGAGCCACTATATACATGTTACTTACTTTAAATAGTAACATAATGTCAAAGATTTGCATCATTCAAATTTTTAGAGATACGGTCTTTTCCCTAAAAATCCTCATAAAGATTAGAAAGTGCTTTAAATGACAACATAAAGTAAATGTCCTTAATGTTTCTAATTAAAGAAGATCTAGCAAATAAATAAAGTCATGTTCACAGCAAAGGAAAACATAATAAAAAGTAATAATCAAAATATACATGCCCTCAAACTTCAGTTAAGTCGCAACACTTTCTGAACAAAAGCATGTGAGAGCAGGGAATTAAACAAAAGTGTCTTTGCAGAGCTTACCACCTTAACCATTTATAAAAGTTAACACATTAGCGCTACCTAGTTTTGTGACTACTCATATTTAGAAACCCAACAGAATAGAGTAAGTAGACAGCATTCAATTATTCTTATTTGAATGTTAGAAAAATATACCAACAGAGCAATCTCTCCCTGCTAGGTACCAGTTAAAACAGACTACTGAAAATGTTCAGGGCTTAAAAACCTTTCAGAATCTTCTCTCTCTCTCTCTCACACACACACACACACACACACACACACAGAGAATAAGAATAAAAAAGAAGCAAACAACAATTTAAAAATGCACCTGCTTCTGAACAAGGCAGTTTACTTTAGAATATAACCATAGCTTCTTGTATAACACCTTATTCAGCAAGCAAAATTGCATTCTAAAGGAACACTATTTGTTAAAAGCAACATATTATTAAGGAGACAATATCTGACTCCAATCAAAATATTACCATCATGTTTTCCTTACCTCACAAAATACCCACACACTCTCTTCATATGAATAAACATATAGAAGGGTGAGAGAGCTACTCTTAACCCAGAAACAGGTTCTGCAACACCCATAGATCCAACCTGTCTTTGTGCATAATGAGTCCAACTTGGCATGATGTTTGGCTGATGTATTCAAAGAACCCAGAATTACTGCCCTGCCCAGCTGCCAATATCCTGCAAAAGGAACTGACCTGGAGACCAGAAACTGCCCTAGGCAGGCCTCCAGGGAGCTTCAGTGTACAATAGGAAGAGAGACCCAGGCCCCTCACTGCCTGGCCTGAAGACCACGGGTACCACAGCTGGACCACGGTAGCTGGCCTGAAGTTCAAGAGGGGCAAGGAATAGCAAAATGACCCCCCAAGAACTTGTTCAATCATATCTAGCAAAGCCCAAATGTTTGAGGAGCTAGTAGAACAGGGTTTTGCCAAGACAAGTACAAAAGGGTGAGGGAGATGTTAGTATGATTAATCAATGCCACCTGAGGCAGTAACGCTGGGCATGACCACACCACACTTCAGTCTTTGCCTGGCTGTGACAAGAAGTTCCTTCAGCCACTGCCACTGAGAACTGGATCTTCCAAAGAAGATACTTCTACCTTAACTTGTCCTAGATCAGGCTTGACATCCAGGACTAAGAACACAGCTGTCTCTCTTGCCATAAACCCACTAATGGACATAACAGACACCACAACATGTGCCAAATTTACATTTACACCCCCACCAGACAAAGGGGTCTTTGTCTTTTCCCCAATTCAAGTTTTGATACTTCTAAATTACAACAAAGAAAGGAGAAAATGGCAGGCAGCTCAAAACATCAAACAAGCCCAGCAAGGGTGAGCTGCGGGTCACTGTGCCCTGGTGGTATCAGGACCTAAAGTTTACTCCCCTATACCCTACAGCTCTCAGTCACCCTGACCGCAGGAAACTGCTTTCACAGACTGTAGATAAATGACTAAATGACCGTATTTCATAATACAGCCTATGTGCTCATCTGTCTTGTCTCCAGGATGATGTCAGCTCCTTGGGGGCAGGACCGTATCTTCCACTTGGTAAATGATTCCCACACATCTAGAAGAGCAGACTACCCTGTACTTGCTACCACATGATGCCAAGGGAAACACACAAATTAAGTGTGACAACATACCACAATACTCTCCAACACACCATTAAGACAGCAGAGCTACAAAAATAATAAATCTTAGAGCCAAGAGCTAGGCATCCTACCAGAGAATTATACAGAAATGTATAATACGTATTTACATATATAAATTAATACAAAAATGTCTTTGCTTTTCTCACTCCAAGCTATGGTTCTTATCATCCCCTTTCTTGGCATTACTCTTCTTTCTTGGCCACAATGTATTTTCTGCCAAAGAGCTAATATTCCCCTCAAAAAAAAGGAGAGAAAAAAGCAGATCTATAGCAAGCCTCCTCCCACCACCAGTGAATATTGCACAGTCTGTGCTGTCCCAAGCCCATGAGCATATCCTTTCAGATCTGAAGCCACTTCCTTCCCCCCGCAAGGACATCATGTCTTTGTAAGAGGAGCAATCCTGAGTCCTTTCTTGCAGACTGCTCTGTTTTGTTCAAGAGGCCCCCGATTCCTCCTTTATTCTCCCCTCCTTATTCCATTTGCTGCAGCAGCCTAGACATCCCAAAAGCAGGATTGCCTGAAATGAGTGACCTTTTATCTCTCCACAGTAACACATCTGAGGGAAATTCCTGACACCAGATATGTGTTCATGGGTTAACAAACAGACATCCTCAAAGGAGGCATCATTTACAAGGACTGAGGACAGAATTCTTTAGTGGGCACCAAAAAGGCTGTGAACTCCTATGCATTCTAGCATCTCAGGTAACATTCTGATGGAGAGATAAAGAGGCTTCCACCAAAGTCATCCATGACACAAACAGAAGTCCTACAACATAGGACAGTTAGCAGATTAAAAAAAGAGAGAGAGACAAAACAAACAACTTTACTGTCATTTTACCAGAACCACTTCCTTCTCTATAGTAAGTTAGGCATTCAGCAAGAAGCAGGCACTTTCAAGGGGATTAAAAATGACCACAGGACCCAATTAAAGTAACTCATCTCTAGCACTATCAAAGAACAAACAAACAAAAACCAAACCAAACCAAAACAACAACAAAAAAACCTTAACCTTCCCCAGATTCACTCTATAGTGATTCTAAAACTTCCCTAATATAAGAATCACCTGGCTATTTCTGAAATATGCAAATTCCCAGACACAATTCCAGACCCACTGAATCAGAATCTCCAGAACATGGAGGTATTTTTTTTTTTTTTTTTTTTTTTTTTGAGACAGAGTCTCACTCTGTTGCCTGGGCTAGAGTGCCGTGGCATCATCCTAGCTCACAGCAACCTCAAACTCCTGGGCTCAAGCGATCCTCCTGCCTCAGCCTCCCGAGTAGCTGGGACTACAGGCATGCGCCACCATGCCCGGCTAATTTTTTCTATATATTTTTAGTTGTCCAGTTAATTTCTTTCCAATTTTAGTAGAGATGGGGTTTCGCTCTTGCTCAGGCTGGTTTCGAACTCCTGAGCTCAAACAATCCGCCCGCCTCGGCCTCCCAGAGAGGTAGGATTACAGGCGTGAGCCACTGCGCCTGGCCCATGCAGGTATTCTTATCGTAAGAGAGGTAAGGGAAACACTGCTCCACAAATTCTGTCCTCCCACCAGTGTCCACCTGGGCAGGGAGGTATGAAACATGCAAGGCTAAGATGGTTCACCCAAGCAATCATACTAGAGAGATCGTCTTCATGCTCCTCACTGGATTTCACTCCTTTAATGGAGGGGTGAATGTCCATTCAGTAGGGGGTACATATATGCACCTCTTTTGGATCCCTGTCACTCACACAGTGCTCTGCGAGACAAATTCCTGAGAAGATCTCAATGGGTGTAAGTCATAAGGAGGCAGACTACAGCTGAATATAAGATCTTTCTAAGAATCAGAGCTGGCCAAAGATGGAATAAATTGCCTCTGGAGGCAGGGAGCTATCTACCACAGAAGGTGTTCAAGCAGAGAGAAGGTATGCTATCCCTTGACCAGGACACATTGTAAAAGCACCAGATTCAGCATGGGGTGGATAGAAGGACTAGATAAATTTTAAAGTGCCTGCCAATGCATAAGACAACAAAGAGGAAAATTTCAGCCACTCCTTAATTATTAAAAAGGGATAGCATACAAGTTTGTAGGTGTGGACAGCTTTCAACTGATCCTATCTCTTCAAAGGAATAAAGGGCATAGAGACACACCCAGACTCATCATCAGCCTCTCCTACAGAATGTCCCAAAAGTGGCAAAGCAAGAGTCACAGGTGCCATGACCAAACCTGCTACTTAGTTGACTGTGAATGTTGGGCACATTTCAGACAAGTTCTGTAGCACAGAGAAGGGATGTGTGTAGCATAGTCGCTGCCTTCAAGGAGCAAAATTTTGTTGCACAGACAGCTCACACACTATGTGATTCTCTCAGATATTTCTTTATCATTTCTCGCCTTTAGTTTTTGTTGGTAGGATGTCTGGGGAACTGTCTTGGTGGGAAAAAAATATACTTTACTAAATGTACATATTCTCTCAGTCTAAGTTTGCAATATCCAGACCAAGATGAAAAATGTCAAAAAAAGTTCATCAAAACAAGTTCACCAAACATAAATTTAGTTAACTCTAATTTTAAAAACAGTATTCCAAAAATGACTACTCCCCAAAATGACAAAATTACAATAAGATGTGGCAACTGTAAACACAATAATAGAAACTGCTGGCCTAGTAATATAGTAATACAGGAAGCAGTAGAGCAAATTTGAGTGAGAGGCAGGGGGTGGATGCCAGCACCTTTGAAGTTAGATTCCAAAGTCACAGTGACCTTTATAAATTGCAGAAGTGATCAGAAAAAAAAAAAAAAGAAAGAGAAACCCCACACACAAAGAAATTCAAAATGGCAAGTTTAAATAAAATTTCTGGGGTGGGAAAAATTTGGTTTTTCCCCAAATGTAAGGCAAGAAATGATTCTTGTAAACATTATTTCAAAAACATCTGGGAGTACCATAGTACTCCAGAACAAGAAAATGACTAAAAGTAATTGTTCAACTGAACAAATATTTATTGAGTGCCTATTAGATGTCAAGGCACCATGCCAAGTACAGGGGTAGGGGTATGAGCATTAAACACATAAATTAAAACATACAATTCTTTTCCTCATGCACACATAAACAATAAGCACTTGAGGATGTTATAGGTGTTTTGTGTTTTGTGTACATAAGCTCATTTGTACATGAGACAGAAGTAGTGTGGAAAGTGGTGAGGCACTGGACTGAGGACCAGAAGATAGGAATTTTAGTCTCAACTCTCACTGGTTCTGTGACCACAGACAAGGTACATGAGAAAGTGGAGGACCAAAACAGTGCCTCTCGTACAAGGTCACAAAATCAATTAATAACAGACCTGGAAGAGAATTCTGGCCTTCTGGCTCCTCTTTCAGTTATCTCTATAAAATACTACACATATAGGAGACTGATGAAGAAAGAAAAGTGGAAGAAAAGAAAACCTTTTGGCTTCAAGTCATTTACAGAGAAAAGGAAGAAGACAGAAGGATAATTAGGAAAAGGGGGAAGGAAAATGAATAGTTCAAGTTTTGGCATTCAGATAGAGATCTCAAGAAAGGAAGCACTTAAATATGGAGTGTAAACACAATATAAAGATGATGATGTAAAAGTCTTTTTTTTTTTTTTTTGAGACTGGGTCTCGCTCTGTTTCCCCCACTGGAGTGCAGTGGCATCATTGTAGCTCACTGAAACCTCAAACTCCTGGGCTCAAGCAATCCTCCTGCCTTGGCTTCCTGAGTAGCTGGGACTACAGGCGTGTACCACCACGCCTGGGTAATTTTTCTATTTTTTGTAGAGACAAAGAGTCTCGCTCTTGCTCAGGCTGGTCTTGAACTCCTGGCCTCAAGCAATCCTCCTGCCTCAGCCTCCCAAAGGGTTAGAATTACAGGTGTGAGCCACCATGCCTGGCCAAAAATCTCTTATTATATTATCAGTCAAATGACGCCTTGGAATGTTTTTCTCTAAAACCATTACAGACAAATAAAGGTTCCAAGAATGACATATATGAATAATGCCTAAGGAAAAAGAGACAATAGAAGAAAAGGGGAGGGAAGTTTATAATATCATTCAAATATAAGAGACCCTTTAAAGAGATAATGGAGACTCATTGTACCCAGATGAACAAAAGAAATGACATTATATTCCATAGCTTTTATGTTAGCAACTTTAAAACTCTTTGAGAGTTAGAATCATTAAATATTGGAAAGGCTAAGGTTAGGTTCATTATGGAAATTATTGAAATTTAGAAGGAAAGACTCCATATACACACCTAAAGGCAAAAAATTTACATAATCAGTGAGTTCCACCTATGTTACTATGTCAGAACAACCTGTAAACCTTGGAAAAATATGGACTCTCAGACCTGCTGTCCTGGGTTTCGAGTCCAAGAATCACCCCAGCTAATTTTGATGTAGCCAGGACAGAGCTGTGTTCTACCACAGTGGAAGGGGCAGAGAGGAAGATCACTAGGAATGGCATCATAGAGTGGGAACTAGATCAATGCAAATTTTGTGGGCAAAATAGAATTTCTGTGGGTGTGATATTTTTAAAATGTATTGTCAGGCTGCTCTGAAGCATCCAAGCATATCCCACTGAATTTAAACATTCTCTAAAGGTCCCGAAGTCAGCAACTATAATCCAGGTGAACCAAAAGTTGCTCCTCTATACCACAGAAGCCTACAGGAGAAGCAGTAGAGTGGGAATGGGACAAAGAGATGCCAAGGAGATGTGGCTAAATATCTTAAAAATCCAAACACAGGGAAAAATGAGAAGGAGTAGAAGTAATCAATCTCCTCCACTCCACCGAAAAAAAGGAATATTAATAATACAGAAAGAACAAGAAGAAAAAAGGGAAAATAGTTTTAGGGTAAATTTCATCTCCATATGAAAGAAAAAAACAACTGTTCTTTGTGATTTTTTTAAAAGCAAGAGAAGAATTCAACTGAGAAATTATCTAGCAGGCAGCAAAAAAAAATCAGAGAGTCACTTCCCATTGCAAAGCAAAAGAAAACAAGGAGCAAGGGGTGGTCCTGGATAGCTGTTTAGACAATCAGACAGATGGGCTGACAGTTCCTTGCCTTAGGACTCAGTGATGTTTAAATTAACAACTGGCCACAAGCCAAACACAGGAACACTCAAAAGTTTGAAAGGGTGTTATAATTGGTACGCTGGCAAAACACAATAATAAATTAGGAGGATTCAAGAAGCCTTCACTGCTAGACTCTGAGAAGATTTAAGATCTGTACCAAGAAACAGACTTTTTAATCTCTTCTATTGCAGTAGTTTAGCATCTAAAGAACACCTGTCCAAAAATCAAAATATCTAAATCCTATCCTTTGAGCCAACCTAACTAACACTCAACTTGACTACTTAAAAGCTAGCTACTAATAGCAGTAACTCCTAGTTTTACGCACTGAGGTACTAGAATAAAAGAAGCCCTATGTGTCAGAGTAATTCCACTTCTGACATCAGTCTTATCATTTAACACTTACTTTTGCAAATCACTTTACAATCGTATTTATTATTTCTTACAACTCTCTAAAGTAGGTTATTCCTTTAGTCCTATTTAATAGATGAGGAGACTCCAGATCATAAAAATTAAGTTATTTACTATAACAAGTTAATGGCAGAGCAAGGATTGTAACCCTCAGACTCTGTCACTGATTAGACTCCTCTGTGTCTTAAATCTACACTTAAAGTTTTCACACAAAGAAAAAGGAAAGGCAAAAATACCATTATACGCTCTTTATTAACTGCTTCAGAAACAACAGTTTTGTTTCATCATCACAAAGCCTCCTAGCCTACTTCTGAAATTCTTACACCTCGAGATGTATGAAATTTGAACTTTCCAAGAAGTATCTAGTTGGTGCTGAACAACCCAGTACTGGTTTCAAGTGATAAACAACCTTGTTCTCTTTTTACACATCTGTGATTGGCATATCAACTGCCTATTAACAATGAACAAAGACCATATTTTTCTGAAGCTCATCATCTTGTTAACCTTTTCTTTGAAAAGAGATGTAGTTGATGTACTAGTTTTTTGGTAAAGGCAAAATCTTCCTTCAGATTAGGCCCAGGAAAAGAAAGGGCTCCTTTCAGTTCAATAAACACGCACAAAGCATCATCCCACTGGAAGAACAGATTTCATAAAGAATAAAACACAGTCCCTGCCCTGAAAGGACTTTCTGAACACCTTTTCAGTGCCATAGGTTTAACATACATTTTTAAATTAATCCTATTAGCTGAGTAATTTCATTCCCATTTTACTGATGAGTTAATACAGCAGAGATCTGAAGCCAGGATTGCAGAGCAGGGCTCCAAAGCCCAACCTCTTCCTACTAAACAGTCTGAAGAAATTCAGAATCTAAAAGTGTGGGTGGGATGGGTAAGACATGATTCAATTCGATTTCCTTTCCTCGTTCCAACCGTGTTCTGAAAGACTGTTGGAAATATCCAACCATAAAGAGGCTTTCTAAGGAAGCGCTTTGAATTAACGTATCCACTTTTCCTCACCCGCCCCTGCCCCACCCCCAGCCATGCCAAAAGAGCAGCAAACTCTGCTGCCAGGTTGGAGGAGTTGGTGATCGTCACACCACATTCCTGAATCTGGACACACACTGAAACAGCGCTAGAGCTCCTCGCCTCGGAAAGAATAACAGCAGTTGAGATTTTTAAATCATGTGCCTCAGCGTGCAGCCACACCAGTCTCCCTGCCGCTCGTGCCTCCACCTTTCAGACGCACCAGCACCACACCCGCCTCACCGAGACCGTCGGTCCGGTCGCAGTGTCAAACCCAGGCGAGCCGCAAAACCCTGTCCCGACCCAGACCAGACCCCCACACGCAGGCTGTGCGTGCCTCCCTTTGGCAAAGCCAAGTCCGGCCGTGGAGGTGCCAGCGGCTGGGCTTGGAGGCCCTGCCCCGCGCTCTCCGCGCCGGGGTCTGGCATTCTTTCGCTCAGCCCATCCGGGCCGACGACGGTCCGCTCGGGCTGCCCGCCGTCGGCCCCAGAGACGCCGACGCTGAAGGGCAACACTGCCCGACTCCCCGAACTCCAGTCCTCGCAAAAGGGAGTTTGAGACTCCGGCCAAGGAGGCGTGTGGGGGCCGCGGGGGCGAGGCGGCGGGCAGCGCGGGGGAGGGGCCGCCACGAGCGGGGCCCCGACGACGTCCAGACTTTCGGGAACTTAGCGGCCCCACTCCGCGCCGGCGGCCGAGCCGGCCCTCGCGCACACAGAGGGACGGAAGGGGGAAGGCTCGCCCCAGGTGGCCGGCCAGGCGGGGCGCGGGGCGCGGTAGACAGCCCGGTACTCACCACGCGCGGGGGCCACGCGGCACAGCCAGAGCGCAAGCAGCGCCCACAGCGGAGCCGGGCGCAGGGCGGGCATCTTCTCGGTCGCCTCCTCCGCCGCCGCCGCTGCCTGGGCAGATCCACATGTGGAGGGGGTCCCGACAGAGGAGCCCCACTTTGTCCTCCCCTCCTCCTGCTTCTGCGGCTCGCAGCCTGGCGCTGCCGCCCAAAGCCCAGGCTTAAGTGCCTCGACGCCCCGCACCCCGAGTCTGTCGCTCCTCGACCGCCGCCTCAGCCGCCGCCCGAAGCCTGGCTGAAACTTTCTCGGGTGTGCAGCGAAGCAGCCTCGTGTGTCCTTCCGCCTCGGCCGCCTCCTCCCACCGCAAGTCCCGCCCCTCTGTCGCCGCGGCCGCGCCGCCTTGGGCACCCAGGGGTTTCCCGCAGGAAGAAGCGCCGGCCGAGCTCCGCGCGGAGGGATCCACTACGAGTCGGCAGACGCCCCCTCCCCGACCCGCCTGGGGCCGGCGCGCCGAGCTCGGCGCTGCGGCAACGAGCTGGGCCGTACCCTTGCCCGGGGGCGCGGGGGCGGGGGTTAGGGCTCTGAACTTCAAGCACTGGGGTTTGCCGGGATCGTGAACTTGCAGAGAGGGGCGGCCCTCATCTAGTGAGATCGTTATCGCCCCCACACACCCACACATCCACACACTGCCCTGCTAGCTAGAGGAATGCGGTAGAATGACTAGTGCTGTCAAAGAAGGAAATGGGGGCGAGGCGCCAAAGTCCATTTAAAAGAAACGGAGCTATTGCCTGGATTGTGCTGCACCATTCATTCATTCATTCATTCGCTCATTCTTTTAGCAGTTAATTCGGAGGCGCCTCACTTTGCGTAGCAATGTGCTCGGCACCAGGGAGTACCAAAGATGCACAGGCTACTTGGAGGACCTTGACTTTGCTGCAGCGGGCTAGGGATTCAGGGAAGGCTTTCATGGAGTAACTGGGATGAAAGCAAGATCTTGAAAAGTCCGTAAAATTTGTATAAGACAAGGAGACCATCGAAGAATATTCATTGTAACATTGTAATAGCCAAAAATTAAGAACAACCTAAATGCCCACGCTTAGAGGAATGGATGAATAACGTGTGGTATATTTATAAAATGAAATGCAATATGGTAGTTGAAAAGACTTCATTTATATATGTCAATAGGGCTAAATCTTAAAAACCAAATGATAGTGAAAATACTAATTGCAGAAGGAGACATAAAGCTTACCATTTACGTATATTTAATTTTTTTGAAACAATGCCGTATATTAATTGTGGATGCATATATATAGTAAGAGAATATAACCAGAAGAGTAGCTACTTCCAGGGCAGGGGAGTGGAGCGTATGACCAGGTCTGGGTACGAATGGGCTTCTAAGAAAAGAGCTGAAATTAACAACAACAGAAGTTGTGTTGGCCTATCATTCCAGATGAGAACCATCATAAAAGCAAAGGTAGAGACAAGGGAATAAGTAAACGAGTTCTGGCACTGTTAGCAGTGAGGGGAGGGAAAGAGGGAAAGGTGTTGCAACCAGATGATGCAGACTTTGAATGGTAAACTGAAAAGATGGGGAGGCAGTTTTCTCTCAGGTCACAGAAAACCACGCAAGGTTTTTGAAGAGGGGTTAGACTTGATGGAAAGGAAGAGAGCTCTGATAATCCTGTACAAAACTGATTGTCAGGAGCAAGAAGTGAACTGGAACCCCAGGACCAGTCAGGAGTTTGTGAAGCAATCCAGGCATGGAGTGACGAAGGCCTGAACTAATGAGGCAGATGTCAGAGGGCTGGATATGAGACAATCTTGAAAAACAAAATTAAGAGTGGGAGCTGGAGCAAAACCTATTGTGACTAATTGGATGTGGGAGTTTACAATCCTGTTGGGATGGGAAATTCTACCCACAGAGCTTCTTCCTAACTCCTTTAGGATAAAGTCCAAACTTCTAAAAAGGGTACACACAAGGCTTTTCCCTGACTGGGCCCCATCTCCAGTCCTCCCTGTCCCCATTGTAAGCTTCACACAATAACAGTATTATACGACTTGAGATTCCCCAAACATATCTTGCTGTTTCAGTCTCTGTACCTTCTAATCCCTTGGCTTAGAACAACTCCTCCTCCTCTCCTTCTCTCCTGCTCTTGATGAACTTCTGATCATCATTCATATTTCAGTCCTTAGAAGGCTTTGCCAACACTGTACCAAATTCCTAACCCTAACAGACAGTTCCAACACTGTACTGCTTCTTTATCTTACACCGACATCCATTTTTCATACAGGATTCATTGTATTTCTATTTTCTCAACTAGATTAGGAGGTCCTTATGGACAAGGACCATGGCCTTTTCATCCGCAGCGCCTATCACATGGTAGATGTTGAACTAGAATGTAAAACAACACTAAACAAGTGCAAGTCAGTATGAGCATAGGCCTATACTGTCCCCAAACTATATTTTAATAAGCTCTTTAGAACAGATAAGCAAGTACTATTATCAAAAGTAGTCATCCTGGGATGCTAGAAACTCTTTTCAAAAATAACATAATTAGTCAAAAATAGTTTTGGAGTTTCTCTTGTGCAAATACGTTCAGAGAAAGATAATAATATTACTTTTTAGTTGTTGTCCCACAAACTGTTACCAGTTTGATAATCCTCTTTACTTACTAAAGATAGTTCACAGTGACTTGGCTATATAAAAATTTGAAAAATCACCTACAAAGATCAGATCTGTCACTATGAAAATAGTTTCAGAAGAATGTAAGGTAATTATCTCCAAAGAGCAACTCCAGAAGTGACTGCAGCTATGACAACGTTATTAAAATAGATGTGTAGTTTCTCAAGGTGACTGTTTTAAAGACAGCAGCTCTTATGTTCACATATAACTTTTGTCGAATTTGTTACAATGTTAAACTTATTGCATAGGTTCAAATGTTATGAATGGAAGTAGGAGAAGGCTATGACTGAAGAAATGTTTTGAAGGACGCTATAGATATAAACCGGTAAAAACAAAACAAAAAAGGAGTGGAAAATCAAGGGAGGAAATTGGAATAAGCAAAGACTAAGAGATGAGAACAAGCAAGTCCAACCCATCAACTAGCATTTTAGTGACTATCTACCATGGGCCAGATCCTGTGCAAGGAGCTGAGGGACAAAGAAAGAGAGGACACTTGAACTGACCGTTCAGATCCTGTGGATCTGAGGGCTCTGTCTCAGCCCAGGGTAGTCAGGGAAGGCTTCCAGGAAGAACTTAACAGCTGGACTAATAATTGGAGGACCAAAAGATTAATTTAATCGAGTGAAGAAAAGAGGAGATTTCTCATATTTAGAGGTTTAAAGTTGTTCTAGGCATGGGAAAAACATGTATAGAGGCAGGCAGACAATAGAAATCAGAGCTTCTTC
Source organism: Propithecus coquereli (assembly GCF_000956105.1). Classification (NCBI taxonomy): domain Eukaryota; kingdom Metazoa; phylum Chordata; class Mammalia; order Primates; family Indriidae; genus Propithecus; species Propithecus coquereli. Next base: position 2,629,609 of record NW_012144633.1, on the reverse strand, counting down.
CCTGAACTGGGAAGATAAGGACTTAGGCAGGGGCTGTGGGAATGCAGAAAAGATGGGCACTGGCTCCTAAGACTAGTAACTGCATAGGTGAGAGAGGAAAGGTAGATCGAGGAATCAGCAGTGACCTCAGTACCTTGAGGCATGATGAGGCCATTCTTAGATGTAGAAAAGATAGGGGGAAAAAAGGAGATTTAGTAGAGGAGATATGTAGGCAAGAGAAGAAGAATTATCCCCAAAGAGCAACTCCAGAAGTGACTGCAGCTATGACAACATTATTTAAATAGATGTGCAGTTTCTCAAGGACTGGATATATAGCTGGAAGGGGAAACTGTTGGAGTAACAGCAGTGGCTGTTGACTGCCTTAGGGAGAGTTCAGAGTAGCCTGACTGATTAGCAATATGGCATTGCACTCTTGCAATTGGCCTTTCCCCAAAGTTAAGCCTAAATTCCACTCTGCATTTAGGTGACTATTTCCCTGGTCCCTATCAGAAGCCAGGGGGACTTGTGGTGGTCTCAAAACTTGAGCAGCAGCTGAGTACATGAAATGCCAAGATCTGCCTGGAGATGTCAGCCCCAAATGTACCTAGCAGTTTAGTTGCTCAACTGGATTGGGGAATGGTCTTCCCCAAGGACAGTGCTTCTAGTCAAAGCAAATCCTACTTTATAAGAGAAATTGGCAAGAAAATATTCAGCAGGGTCCTATAATGAATCACAGCTGTTGTTATTCCTTAAACTTCCATAGCTGCACTGATAAAAAGAAAAATGGGATCCCACAAACTTTCATGTGAAAAAAAATTCCCAGTCTCCACAATTAAAATCCAAAAACCATTAGCAGTAGAAAAACGTGAATAAGGGCTACCAATAGTTTTAGTTTTAGTCAAAACTTAAAATATCCATATATATCTATACTATTAATAATTAAAATGGACGTAAAATTGCCTCCCCAAACAAATGCAGGATTGGGCGCTTACTTGTTCTGATATCAGACCCCTGAGATCCAATAAGCTATAAAAACCCTCAAGGGCAGAGATTGTCTTATTCTTTTATTTTGCCCCAGTTTTTAGCATAGTAGTGTACATAAGTGATCAATGACATATGTTTTAAATGAATGTTGAATGAGGAACATATACATCTATATAAACTGGGGAGAGATGCAAGACTGGAAAAATGTCTTGATGTCTTGGAGATGATGAAGAAGAGGTTCTGCGGTAGATATCAAGCATAGCTGAGATACTCCACATATCTTGCCACATAACCCAGGAGCCCAAGAGTATGTGATGAGATGTTTATGGAAGCAGGAATTAAAAGGAAGATTTCTTTTAATAATGCCTTGCATTCGTGCAGTGCTTTAGACTTTCCAAAGCACTTTTAAGTATCTTATCTCATTTGATCCATGGTAAGATAGCGGGAAATAGCAATCGTGGGAAATAGGCAGGCCAGTCATTAGTATCCCCATTTCACAGATGAAGAAACTAAGATAGAGTTTTAGTGTCTTGCCCAAATAAGTAATTAGTGACAGAGCTGAGATAAAAACCCCACTTTTTCTGACTTCTGATTCTATCTCATTCCACTCCACCTTGGTACAACAGTGTGAAGCACTCCCAAGATGATATTTAGTGTGGGGACCTCTGGGCAAAGGGCCACCAGCTTCTGGTCACTCCCATATTGGTACAGAACAAGCTGACCCACTGTAATTAGGAAACTTAAACAAGTGAATACATTCTTTTCTTTTAACACATTTTTTTGGGAGCCTACTTTCTACAAAGCACATCCTTGACTCTGTGGCAATACAGATATGACTAAGACCCAGCCCCTGCTCCTTAGGGATCATAGTGCATTGAGGGAGGCCACATACAAATAGCATGACCAAAAAAGGGGTAAAGCACAGGGCTACAGGAAAGTAGAGAGTACTGTGATTAATTTTGAGGCCACTTTCATTTCATCCAGTCCCCAGCCTGCAAGAAATGAACTGAGGTGACCTATACAGCTGGATTGTAACCATGTGAAGACAGGAACCAACTCTTACTCATCCCTTATTCATGTTTGTAGACTCCACTGTAGTTGGTTCTTTGTCTTGCATAGAGTAAGTGCTCAAAAAAGACCCATGCTATGGAAGGTCCACAAAGTTCGGCCAAACACAGGACATATTCTAGAAGGCAGGAATTAACCTCAAGACGCAAACTGGCTCTGAGAATGAGGAACCAGTCAGACCCTTTTACTAAGCCTAGACCCAATTGTCTCTGCTTTAATTAAGGGTATAAGTAATTTGTAATTTGGGCTTCTTGACATATTTTTTCCCTTTTACAAATGTGATTATCTCAATTTAATTGATGATAAAGAGAGGAAAATTTAAGATTCTCCCTGTGTAATGACCTGTTCTTCATGTGCACATACTCTATGAAGACTGATACCTATAAAACTTGACCAGGAATCCCAAATCCTCTGCTGTCCATGAGATAAGCAGGAAAACTAGTATAGGAATGCTCACTTTATCACTACCTGACTTAAAAACTTCTCTTAACTATCTTATGCTAGGAGGTATTACACTTCGATTGCTAAGTGGGTGTGTACTTTTTATATATAATGATGTATGAAAGGGTTGACCTGTATGCACCAAGACATCTCCCCAATTCAAGAGCATCATAAATCCACAACTGTTTAATTATCAAACCACAATATTATTGGATTAGTCTCAGTGCTTCGGTCACTAAAATGGTGATGCAATTCTGAATATTTATGAATGTTAGGACATTTGTTCTCAGAGACTATTCAATTGTTTTTACCTACATTCTTATATTCTTCCTCCATGATTAGCCAAGAAATTCTTGAGAAGCGAGGTCCAGGCACACAGAAAGTTTCCACCTTAAAATATAGAAGTTCTTCATACCATCTGAGTACAGAACACATCGAATTCCTCTGAAGCAGAAGAAAAGGGAACATTTTCTTATTATGTGGAATTCAAAATGGTTAACTAAGTATGAAGCAGGGGCATCAAAAGTAAGGAAGAGAAACCCCATCTTTTAAAGTAATCACAAAAAAAATCTCCTTCTAAGTAGGTAATTCATCAGGAGATAATTAATGGCTGGCAACAGGTATTTATAGTGGAAGCATACATGGCCTTAACGATAGGGTTTGCTTCTGAAAACACTCTTAAAAGGGAAAGAGTAATTTTATAGGAAAGTACAAATCATTGGTGTGTATGTTTGCTAATGTGTGCAAAGAGGCAGTGGTGGTAATTGCTAGACTCAGACCAGGTATCTGTTGCTGAAGATCATAACTTGGTAAATATGCAAATCAGGTTTCTGATAAAGCTAAAAGTACATCATCATTATTATTCGTGAATGTGGAATAGAATGTGAAATAGCAATCAGCAGGTAAGGGGTGGTTGTACCTGAATGTCCTGGATACCAACTTGTTTTTGTTTCTAATCATTCTGATCTCTGTTAAGAATAATGTAATATGACTGCTTTTTCCACTTGCTCAGACCACTTTTTTTTTGTTCCAAACCTTTGACTCCTTTCCTCTTATACTATTAACAGTCTAAGCAGGAAGAGAATAGATGGTAGTAAGGCAGAGAATGTTTCCTCCAGGAAGATCTATATTTGAGTGCAGAAGGGACACCTCATTGCCGAGAACAGCCCTGAAGACAGTTCACACCTCTGTTGGTTTCTTTCGAAAGATACAGTTGCCTCAAAGGAGCCTTCCTTAATTGAACTCTTATGGCTTGGAATCCTTGTCTCTCTACCAATGACTATCATTTGAGAGTATTTACTGTAGACAATGGTTTAGGGAATCGATATTTTAAAGTTAAGGGAAGAAACAGATAGGGTGAACACAGACTTACGTAAACTCCAAGTGCAGGAATTAGAAGACAACCTTTGGGTTTCAAAAAAGGCAAACTTAGAACATATAAAAGGTGGTGTAGTTCCTTACTCATCCACCACTTGGGGTTTTGAGGAGAAAAGGGAAGTAAAAGAGTTGAAGAGAAGAAAAACAGAAGAGTGGGAGAGGAAGGTGAAAGGGTGCTCTGGAGTACCACGCACCTGCTAGACGTGGGGAAGTAGCACAAACACTAGCAAAAGAAGAACCAGCGTGGAGTTCCCCCTTGCGCATCTCCCGCTCCCCTCCTGAAGGCCTGGGGTGAGCCCACAGCATTGTTCCAGCAGGGAGAGACAATGGCCCTCAGGACACCTCCCTGAGTTCCCACCACAGAATTCAATGTTCCCCCATCATAAGTATTCATAGATAATAACAACAATAATGATAATAGCAGTAAATATTTATGGAGTGCTTTTGTGTGTCAAATGCTGTATTGAGCTCTGCACCTGCCTTATTGTTTGTAATACTCCAACCAGCTTGTGAGCAGGGATTATTATTCCTACTTTGCAGATAGAGAAAGTTGTCCGAGACTGCACAGCCGCTAAGCACGGGCATAGACATTTCGGCCCAGGTCCATCCGGCCAACCCCAATGGCACGCAGTTGACCTCTGCATGGGACTGCCTGCCCAGTCTCTGCCTCAGAGATCCAATCCCATCCATTGTTTAGATGACCTGCTTGAGCACTGAGTAAGTTGTCCTCTAATCATTTGTTGTAAGCCTAGTCTTCCAAGTTTATTGCGAGACAAGGGCTTGGGCACATACCTCTTTTGTGCTTCCCTGCAGCATGGCACCCAATCTCTTGCTTGTCAGCCTCCAGCTCTGGGGCAACTCAAGGACTTTTTTTTCCCTGCTTCTGCCCCTCACGTGGGAGAAGGTCAAATGATTCTGTTGATTGCCTCCACATTACAACATTTTATTTTGAAATATTCTCTTCTAAGTGTTCCTAATAAAAAGAGAAAGCCAGTAAGGAAAGAACCAGTTCTATTTATTACCCTAACTTTAATTACAAACATAAAAACAGCAGTTTAAAAATTAAAGGAAAAATGACCTATAGTACTACTACTGATAGCATTTGGTGTGTTTTGCTCAGTTGTTCTTCATGTGTATATTTCTACAGAGTTGTAATCGAGGCATACATATAGATTTTATCCTGCTTTCTCAGGTAATTCATATATCATAAACATTTTCGTTAGTTGTACATTCTTACCATATATTGCATTGTGATCATTTGTAGGATATTCCAGCATTAAGTGATACATCGAGCTAGAATACTTTCTATATTAATACTGAAAGTTGTATCCAGAAGTTGTGCATCTTATTGCAGACACAGCCCCTGGAGACAATGCCCCCATACTGCTTTTATTGCCAAAGACAGTTAGATAAATAGATGGGCTCTTCTTTATCTTGAGTCGGGGAGATGGACCAGCCCAAAAGAGTCCCCCACTGCTGCTCTCTAACCCTTCCCTGGCACTTACAAGCCTTTACCACTCTCCTGGAGCCTCTTGCCCTCTTTCTGTTCCCCCATTTCCTTCCTAGCAAAAGGCTTCACTTCCTACTTCACTAAAGACATCTCCTAGCTCAGATGTCACCTCCCCTGCAAAAACTTTCCTAGCCGTCACCATTTCTACTGGCAGGCCATCCAAGAACACTCCACCCTCTCTCCTCCCAACCTCACAACTTATCTGTTATGCACCCACCTTTCTGTCTTTCCCGTGTATCTCAGAGAAAAGAGCCTTTCCTTCTTTCAATGCTAATCCTTCTGCATTGACCATCAATTTCACCCCCTTCTGCCTCTTCCAGAACCATTTTGCAGTTCATTATCCACTGGCTTGCACTGGCTCATCATTCGTCTCTCCCTCTCTACTGGTTTAATCCTCTCCACCAACAATTTCCTTCCAGCCACACACACACACACACACACACACACACACACACACACTCTTCCTACTGCACTTCTATTTCTATTTCAAATTTATCTTTCCTTTGACTCCCCAAACTCTCAAAAGAGTAGTTTATCCTTTGCTATTTTTACTTCTCAACCTATTACAACTTCCTCTCTTTGCATTTACTGAGCAATTACTATGTGAACAATGTGGAAACAGAGATGGACAAGGAAGTCCCTACTCCTGAGGAGCTTCCAGTAAGGAAGGAAGGCAGATAGTAAACCAAAACAATACAACACAATAAAATAAGTGTCATGAGACATATATGTGCAAATATATTCATAGGAGGGCTGCCTGGAGGAAATTAGAGAGATTTCCTAGGAAAGTAACATTTGAAGTAGGCTTTGAACACTGAGTTTAATATTGCCAGGCAGAGAGTATACATGTATTGCACATGGCTGTTAAAGGAACAACTTATGCAGAAAGCTGAGAAACAATAATATTAATGATTATTTAGGGAACACCAAATGGCTCAGTTGTTGTAAGAATTGGAGTCCTAGCAAGGAATGTTTGGAGAAGAGATTTATTTCGGCCATTTGTTCTCAAACTTTAGCATGCATCACAATCACCCAAAGGCTTGTAAAATTGTAAAAACACCAATTTCTGGGCTTCATTCCCAGAATTTTGAGGTGAGGTCTGGGGTGAGCTGAGAAATTTGCATTTCTAGCAAGTTCCCAGGTGATGCTTATGCTGCTGGTCTGGGGACTACAATTTGAGAACCATTGGCTTAGTAATCTGACTTGTACCTGAATTGTTCTAGTGAAATTACTATTAGGTGTCACCAAAAATCTCCAACTGCCAAATCCAGTGAACTTATTCTCAGGCCCCATCCTCCTTGACCAGTTTGCAGCATTTGACAGCATCCGTAATTTCAGTGACCTCTTAACTGGAAGTCTCCCAGCTTCCAGCCTCACCTTCTTTCAGTCCATTCACTACTCTAAAGCCCACAGAGTTGTCCAAAATAGAAAGATAATCCCTTCACTCCATACTATTAAAACCCACCAATGGCAAAGGTGCCATACCCTGTGGTGAGAGCCCAACTCCACAGACTAGCATGAAAAATCCGTGGCATTCTGGCCTCATTACCTTCACTCTGTCTTACACAGCCTATGTTCCAGGCACATCAGACTACGTGCCAGTCCCCAGACATGCTGTGGGCTCATGTCCTCTTCACCTCTGTGCATGTACTTCACTTTGCCTGGAATGCCCTCACTGCTTCCCCTCCCCTGCCCCATCCTCCTCTGGACCCATCCTCCCCTGGAATCCTACCTCAAGGCCTAGCTCAAATGTTATCTCCTCTGTGAAGCTTTCATCATCTCTATGGCTCCTTTCCCTGAGCCCCTCTATGGTTGGCGTTTACATATTATATGTAGTATTTAAGAATTATTTGAACATGTGATTACCATATTAGGACTTACTTGAGTCTCTGAGTCTTACTCTGAGTCTGTCTTACTATTGTGGTAGAAGACGTTCAATATAGATGTGTTAAATGAATGTTGGGAGCATAGTACACACTCAATAAATAATGATTTGGGTAGTCACTCTCTGCCTACCCAGTGGAACAAGCAGGCAGGCAAAGAGGAGGAGGACACAAAGAGAAACTTCGTTAATGAGCAAGGGTCAAACGTGCCACCTCACGGCCACCTACCTCCCTGCCTGAGAGGAGGAACCACAGGCTTTTATTTCCCATGACTCTCTCCTTCTTTGATGACACAGTGGTTTGTCAGCTCTGTGGACCAGGCAGTTATGCAGCTGCTTTTCTTGCTTTCAGCAAAATACTTGCTGGCGGACTTATCCAGACCTGAGGAACAACATCTGTGGAGACCAAGCAGGAAACACTTCGGTAGCTTGGCTTGGTGTATGCACCACCAGCAGGCAGCCATTGCCTGTCCTTCTTGTTCTGCAGCTGGAGGAATGCCAGGAGGTTCTCTGCCTATAGGGACAACAGAGTCTGTCCACCATCCATTCTTCTGTCTCTCTCTCTCTCTCTGTTTTCCTCTCCCTCCATTAGCCTTAACCTTGCACATTCTGATTGCTGTGGTGACCAGATTGTGCAGAAATAGAACAGAGCTGCATTACTCTGTGGCTTAGCTGTATTCTCCTCATTCTCTAATAATACCAGGAGGTTAAGGAAGCATCTATCACTAATGAGCTCAGATACTCATGCCTTTTGTCACCTCGCCTTCTCCATCTCTGTGCAGATATTCCTGCTGGAACAGCCATTTATACAGTGACTCCTGTGTGTTGCATGTCTTGCATACATGATCTCATTAGATCCTCGCAACATTCCTACAAGACAGATATCTTTATCTCTGTTTAACAAATAAAGATACTGAGCATCAAAGAAGTTAAATAACTTGTTCAAGGTCAACAAGCTAATAAGTGGTAGGGATAGGATTTGAACTCATGTCGCAATAATTCCAAAGCCTGTGTGCTTTCCAGTATCCTTACCAGCTTGAAAACTGAAAAGGCTGAAAGTCAGAGTCAGCCAATGTCACAGCAGAAATTAAACTCACTGTGTTCTGATTTCCAAGGCAGTCTGCAAATATCCACTATATTGAAAGAATTGTTTGAATGGGTATGTTTAATGTTCCAAGAATTTACAAAACTTAAAAAAAAAAAAGATTGATGCTACGATGTAAAAATGACCCAGAACTGGAAAAGCTGTCTGATTACTCACCAGTGTACCTTGTCTCTACTGTCCTGTAGTCAATGGCCCCTCTCAGTTGGATGCACCTGAGCAGAAAATGCTTTCCTATCACTTAGTCACACATTTACTGTGATTCAGACCCTCTCTGGGAGCAGTGCTTTTAAAACCTGCCCTCCCCTTCTTCTCCTCCTTTTGGAGTGCAAAGTATGGCTAGAAAGGAGGAATAACACTGTGTCTACACGTACAACTAGTTTGACAAAATATAAATGATTATTTCTAAAACAATGCCAAATTCAGTAAAATAATGATGGGGTTTTGTTTTGTTTTCTGGTCAAGTTGACACCTAAAAAGTGGATTTTCCTGAATATTTCCCTGTTCAACTGGTGCTCTTTGCATTGTGAATAAAGAGAGCTGGTGATAACATCCATCGTGGAGTTAAGCACATACAGTGGGTGATAAAGTCAACAAAAAGCAGAAAGCAAGATTTACCACGGATAAGCTGGCAAGAGCTGGCTGTAGATTCTAAGAGGGCACTGTGGCTCATTCATCTTCCCGCGTCAGCTTTCCGCCCCGACAGCATCATCCCTGCTCCAGCACTCATGGCAAGAGTAGGAAAGTAGGAGACAGGGAAAGCACAGGAGTCAAGTACAGGAGATAAATGCATAGCAGCGCTGACAATCTGCCTAGGGTAAAATGCAAAGACTCAGTAATAAATTCTTAATGAGCGCTGTGAGAGAACAAATAAAATAGTTTTTTTAAACCCAAAACCAACCAGCCAACAAACAAAAGTTGTACTCTAGAAGAGCAAGCAGACACAAATGATTGCTTGGTTTCTTTTAAGCAACATTCTGTTTTCTTGGGCTAGTCTACCTCAGGTCAGCTAATGAGGTTCTAGAGTCTATTGTTCAACAACTTGAAATTGTTTTCTTGGCTTATTCCTACTCACATTTTTCTTGCCTCTTTTGAAAAGTAGGTCAAGGATGTTCAGATTTCCCCCAAGCATCTTAATAAGTTACAACTGCATCTTTTAAATTGCCCAACCTGTTGAAAGGCTGCCATGAAAGGAGCTTCTACAAACACAATCTGGGCTGTGTTTCTTATTGTCTTATGTTGCAACATGTGAATGAGGCGTTACCTTCTAGTGGGTAATTAGCATAAAAGCTGCCGAAACAGAGGAGGGATAGGTGGGCTACAGTCTCGATGGAAAATGTTGCTGTTTTTTTCTGCAAGGAACATGTACACTGAAACTAAAATAGGGAGAAGCTCTTTGCTAACAAATGTGAAAGGGTTTCCCACAGTTGGTGGCACATAATAAGTGCTCGCGATTTGTTTGCTGGATTGGAATCCTCTCCATAATCTACTTCTCAGTCAAATGATCAACCACAGCTACCTCCATTTCCTCACCATCCACTCTTCTTGTATAACTCCTCCTATAACTTGAATTGCTGCCTCATCACCCATCCCAGTGTTTCTCAACCTTTTTCTTTTCATTATTGGTTTCCTAAGGAGAATTGTTAGACACTTTTTAAAATGGCTCTCCCCGATGAAATTTTGATACCACAGTGAGATCGTTATTTTATGTGTCAACTTCACTGGGCTAAATATTACCCAGATAGCTGGTAAAACATTATTTCTGGGTGTATCTATGAGGGTTTTTGGAAAAGATTAGCATTTGAATTGCTAGACTGAGTAAAAGATCACCTCACCAATGTGGATGGGCATCATGCAAACCCAAGGGCCTGAGTAGAACAAAAAGGTGGAGGAAAGGCAGATTCCCTCCCTCTTCTGGAGCTGGGACATCATCTTCTCCTGTTCTTGGATATCAGTGCTCCTTGTTCTTGGGCTTTTGGACTTGGACTGGGACTTGCACAATTGGCTCCCCTGTGTTCCCAGGCCTTGTGGCATGGACTGGAACTACACCATCAGCTTTCCTGAGTCTCCCACTTGCAGAAAGCAGATCATGGGACTTCTCAGTCTCCACAATTGCTTGAGTCAATCTCTCGTAATAAATTTCTTTTTATCTATCTCTGTATATCCTATTGGTTCTGTTTCTCGGGAGAACCCTGACTAATACACACGAATATATCGTGATATCAGTTTATATACTGTATGTATATCTGTACTTTATACATTAAAAAAAACACAAGTTGTTTTTTATTCCCTAAGAACCATACTCCTGTTGAGAATGTGTGACCTGTGAGACCACAGTAGACTGATCTAGGACACAACAGAAGCAGATCACAGAAATAGATGCCAGACAAAATCAAACTGGGCAAAAATCCAGGCAGATGGCAGGCACAGGAATCTGTCTAGATGAGGCTAAGTGTGGGTCAAGACAGACAGCAGGCCATAAAGTTTAGCCAAGCAATACATAGGTTGGAGAATACAGCTGAAGGCAGCCTTGGTGGGAGATAGGGGAGCAAGGTTCAAGGCAGGCAGAGGTATGAAAACTATTCAGCCACTGGGTCAGAGAATGCCTCATACAGAGAAATTCAGTCATCCAGAAAAGTTCCGTGGAAGAGGAATTGCTCTCAGGTATAAAGCTAGACAGACATTTTTTTCTTTGTTCCTAAAGAATCTGGATTCCTAGACTGTGCCATATTGATGAAAATATCTGGTTATTATTGGAGAACACGTTTTGTTGGTCCCTGTATTCCTTGAGAATCATCCACATCTCCCAGAACTTTGAACTCTCTAGGTCAGATGAAAGAATCAAGCCTTCCAGCCTGACTTGGAGCTGGGGTGTTCATGTCCCCAGGCGTTCAAGCAGGTTGATCAGATAGGAGGTCTGGTATCCTCTTCCTCAAGTCATTTATCTTCTGGAGATCCTTCCTGTCCTGGCCTAAAAACAAGAGCAGCCCCACACCCCTGACTGGGCACTCCCAAAGCTTTGCTTCCTAAAACCATTAGGATCTCTTAATGGTCAAATCCAATGGCCTTTCTCATGGATTCTCAGGCCTGAGCTCCTCTTTTATTATAGGTCAGCCCCTGTAACACCAGCCCACGTCACAGTCTGCCTCCTAGAGTCTTCTGAATGCTGTCTGCAAGGGTCTCCTTGGTCCCTTTCTTCCACCTTACCTTTTATCAAGGGCACTTTTTTTATCTTTTGGTTCCTTTCTATTTCCCTTCATGCTCACCTGTTTATATGCTCAATTTAATTTAATAAACATTGTTGAGTACTTGCTATATGTCTATCAGTGGTACAAACAAGATATGTTCCTTGCACACTCTTGTGATGGAATAGATATGTATATAACCAAGGAAAACACTATGTGAAATATGTAATATAGATATGTACATGGTATCTGAGCAATTCAAATGAGGAAGTAATTATTTCTGCCTTGAGAAGATCATAAAAGGCACTGCAGAGGGAAAGGAAAAATTTTGATGTGTGCCTTGAGAGTGAATAGGGATTCATGATACAGAAAAGTTGGAGGAAGAGCATTACAGATAGAGATGAGGGTGGGGGAGGTACGACACGACCAAGAAGGCTAGAATGTCCATGTGACTAGAAGGGAAGTAGGCAAGAGTGAGCAGGGAGAGTGACAGGCTATGATCCTGGAGAGTCAGGGACACACGGTAGCTGCAGTCACCATTTAAGTCTATATTTCTACGTAACATGAAAATGAGTCATTGCAGTGCCTGGCACATTAATTTTTTAAAAATAAATTTAGTCTGGGCATAGCGGCTCACACTTGTAATCCCAGCACTCTGGGAGGCCAAGGCAGGAAGATCACTTGAGGCCAGGAGTTTGAGAGCAGCCTGGGCAACATAGCAAGACCCTGTCTATACAAAATAATTTTTAAAATTAGCTGTATGTGGTGGTGCATGCCTGTAGTCTTAGCTACTCTGGAGGCTGAGGCAGGAAGATTGCTTGAGCCTAGGAATTGGAGGCTGCAGTGAGATATGATCACACCACTGTACTCCAGCCTGGAGTGACAGAGCAAAAAAATAAAAAATAAAAAATATGATCACACCACTGTACTCCAGCCTGGAGTGACAGAGTGATACACTATCTCAAAAAAAAAAAAAGATAAATTCTTAGTACCCGTGATCCCTATTTAACTCAAGGTTTCTATCTTGAAATCTGAGTAATTTGGCAGCATTAATATCA
>NW_012144633.1:2597867-2616968 GCF_000956105.1 Propithecus coquereli | reverse complement strand
AGTAGAGAGGTAGACATGTTTTAAAAGTTAATGTATGAAACACAAGCTGATCCATGCAGTGATGGTAACATGCATGTGACACAAAATAGAGTGACTGGTTCCGAGCAAAGCATGCATCCAGTGATAGCTGACCTGAGCTTTAAGAGATCAATTGGGGTTGGGTGAAGGGGTAAGCTGTATAATGGCTCCCCAAAAATGTCCATGCCCTAAATCTGCAAATTACATGGCATCAGGGACTCTTCAGATGTGATTAAGTGTAGGGAACACGGGAAGATTAGATTGGTCAGCTGGGCCTGGTATAATCACAAGGGTCCTTATATAAAGAGGAGGCAGGAGTGTCAGAGAAGGAGATGTGACAATGGAAGCAGAGGTTGGAGTGACATAGCCATCAGCCAAAAACATTGTGGGCAGCCTCTGGAAACTAGAAAAGACAAAGAACAGCTTGTGTCCTCAAGCTCTGGAAGGTATGCGGCTCTGCCAACACCTCTATTTCAGCCCCATGCAACTCATTTCATATGATGACAAATTTGTTTTGAAGCCATTAAGTTTGTGGTGATTTGTTACAGCAGCAACAGGAAACTAATACAGATGGAGAGGCAGGCAAGGTGGGGAGGTGGAGAGCATTCTGGGCAGAAGGAATAGCATAAGCTAAGGCACAGAGGCATGAAAGAGATGGTACATCCTTGGGGCAGGGGTTACAAGTGTTGCTTGGGTTCAAGAATCAAGGAATGAGGAGCAGAAGAAAACACTGGAGTGGGAGGCAGGTGCCAGAAGATGCAGGGGCTGGTAGAGAGCTACCTTAAATGGAGCTTAGCTGTCGCTTAGATTGAGAAGGTAAATCAGGAGCCAGTTCGTGGTTTCAAACAAAAAAGTAAAAATGCTGAATTTTCTTTCTTTCTTTTTTTCTTTTTTCTTTTTGAGACAGGGTCTTGCTCTGTCACCTGGGCTAGAGTACAGTGGCATCATCATAGCTTACTGCAACCTCAAACTCCTGAGCTCAAGCGATCCTCCTGCCTCAGCCTCCCAAGTAGCTGGGATTGCAGGCATGTGCCACCAGCTAATTTTTCTATTTTTGTAGAGATGGTGTCTTGCTCTTGCTCAGGCTGGTCTTGAACTCCTGGCCTCAAGCGATCCTCCCGCCTTGGCCTCCCAAAGTGCTAGGATTACAGGAGCGAGCCACTGCACTCAGCATGTATTTCCAATTTTGAGAAACAGGTTGAATGGGGAAGAGCCTGGGGTAGGGAGACTATTTAGGAAGCTATTACAAGAGTCCTGGGGAGAGGTGATGGGGCTTGAACTAAAGTATTGTGAGTAGGAGAAGGAGACGGTAGTGGAGGGATATTTAGGACTCAGAGAATGACCTACATATTGGGAGCAAAGAGAAAGAGAAGACAAAGATGACCCCAGATTTCTAAATTAGACATTGGTGGATGGCCATATGCCTACTAAGGTGGGAAAAACTGGACGTTTCTCCCAACATTTCTTAGATTCATATTTTCTTTATTTCTGTATCCACTAGGCTGATCAGCCCCATCAACCTATGTCTAGACTGTCTATAAAGTCTCCTGGCCACTTTTCCTAATTCTAGCCTTTCTGCTTCTCAATTTAGTCTCCACTTTGTATTTAAAACAACTAATTCAATATTCATTAGATTTTTTTTTTTAGTGCCCATGATGTGCTAGGTACTGTTACAGATGCTGGGGATATTGTAATGAACAAAAACAGTAAAAATAAATAAACTAGTCTACATTTTCTCTAGAAGATCCTTTTAGAAGGTAATTTTGGGCATTTCCATCTCCAATTCACATCTTCTACAGTGACTTCTAATTTCCTCTCATTTTATATCTAAATTTTTTGGTGTGTGCTCAAGTTGTCTGTCAATTTCCTTGCACCAAACTAACTATAAGGAGTCTTTACTTACAAATGGGTTGTGATTTAAAGCACTGCTTCTTGAACTATCTGTGGGATTTAACCATTTTTTAAAAATTTCCACTAAGCGTCTTCCCACATATGACTAGTGCACAGGTCATGCCACCCGTGACTCACTGTGTGAATTCCACAACACCCAAACTAGTCCCTACCCTGCTCGATGACACGAATCCACTATGATGTGCTTATATGTCACAGAACTGTCGATTTGCTACAAAAATATCTAAATGCTTACTCTTGATTTCAACACTATCCACAGGCCACATTTGGAGTCCCCATACTTATTAAGTCACTTACTAAAACAATTCTGAGGAATTTGGAACAAATGTTTTATAAATGCCTAATTGTATAGTGATTGCATTTTTTTGCTAGCCCACTGATGCCTATATTGGCCATGCTAACTTATATTTTTCCTATAAATAGACCTTAGATTATATGGAGACAGGAGAAGAAAGATCTCTGGGACTGCTGTTTGGCACATCATCTTTCTTTAAAGAACAAATGCTTCTTATTCTTCCTTCCTTTTCATGTTTTTTTTGTTTTTTTACTTCTTTAGCCAGCCACCTCCTTAAGTCATCTCAACTCATACAAATGAAGAATAAAATTAATGTGAAAGACTCTCCGTTTTTTTACCAAGTTATTGCCACAGATAGTCCAAACCACTTCAATTTCACCAGCCCTGATTAGATAAAGATATTTAGCATAAATCATAGTTTCAATTCAACCCCAAGCTTATGAACTGGCTGGGACTAGGAAAGAGCAGGAGTCTTTTGTCTCTGATTCACTGGCTCAATGCTGGGGCCAGCTTATGCTGGGCCTCCTCCAGCTCCCAGTGAGTGTGTCTGCAGCCCTATAGTACAGCTCTACCTGGACCTTTTCTCAAGGCTCATCATCTGAGTCCTTTCTTTGGTTTTAACGCTGTGGACTCTTTCTTACCTGGGAATAAATTCTCTTTTTCTACAGCTCCCATGATTCCACATTAGATTTGCTCCTACTTCTTTGTCTACTCCAATTCAGTCTTTGTTGTCTCACTCTCCTTCTCCTCTCTTTCCTCCTTTCCAAAGGGCTTCGTCCTAGACCTTCTTTTCTCACTCTCATGTGCTCTAAGATGCTGTCATCCTCTTCTGTGGATTCAGTTATCATCTAGATAGATTCACAACCTAAACTCTATCCCGAGTATGAGACACGTCATTCCAACTGCTTTCTCACTGTCATCATTTAAGTATCTCACAAGCATCACAAACTGAACTTGATGTTATTGTCCTGCATTCCATATCAAGATGTCATCTACTTAAACATTCAAGATAAACACTTGGGATCGCCCTTGACTCCCGTTTCCCGTTATTCCTCATCTTCAACCAGTCACCACTCACCATTACATTAATGCTGTGTTTGTTTCTCCAATAATTCTCTTTTTCTCCAACTCCACTGTCTCGGTTCAGGTTCCTGTCACTTCTCAACTGGACCATTCTCAGTTCTCCGAACCCTCAGCTCAGCAATGCCCTGCCCAGACTCTAAGCTGCAAAGGAGTTACAAAAGAGATAACCCTCCTGGAGGGTGATGAGAAGAGGGCATTCCAGGCATTCCAGGCAGAGGACGGCATGAGCAAAGTCCTGGCAGGATGAAAGAGAATGTTACATTTAGGGAAAAGCAACTGTTTTTTTATGGCTAGATCTTGGGCATCAGCATAGACCAAGTTAGACAAGAGCCTAGAGGACACAGAGGAGGCTTTATCTTACAGGCAACAAGGATCCACTACAGGGCTTTAAGCAGGGACACATAAATGACAATTCGTATATTTAGAAACATCATTCTAGCAACAGCGTACAGAGTATAGTATAACTTGGGGGGAGGTGGTCTATATATCTGCTTTCTCTATTGGATTGTGAGCTCCTCGATGTCAAGCATTATGTCTCTTTCATTTCTATCTTCCCAGTGCCTAACACATTCATTCACCAAGCAGTAAGACAGAGAATCCATGATGCTGGTGCTGCAAAGTGGGTCTGGGAGTCAAGGGAACTGAGCTCTACGCCAGGCTGAGCCCCAGCTCGTGAGACATCAGCAA
Source organism: Propithecus coquereli (assembly GCF_000956105.1). Classification (NCBI taxonomy): domain Eukaryota; kingdom Metazoa; phylum Chordata; class Mammalia; order Primates; family Indriidae; genus Propithecus; species Propithecus coquereli. The sequence continues at coordinate 2,612,974 of NW_012144633.1, read as the reverse complement.
GTCACTGTGGGCTCCTGTTTCTTCATCCATAAAATGGTGGCATGTACAAGATCATTTTTCAGATTTCTTTTGCTCTAACATTCTGTAGTTATATAAGGGAGGTTCCTTTTTTTTTTCCAGTTTGCAGTCAATATTTGGTAATACAAACAAATAAAAATTTACAGAGGTGAGTGTCAAGAGCTAAGTGCACCATGAAGCACAGGTTGACCCAAGGTTACATAAATCATTCCCTGAATAGTGGGCAATAATTCTAGTTAAATTACTCACATGGTAAAAAGACATTTTCTTCCTGCTGTGGGAGTACAGAATTATCTCCTCAAATGTTTATTTCTTTTTAAAGCAAATAAACAGAACTTAGATTATTCTTATTATTATTACTGTAAGCCTTTAAGTGCTAAGACAAATACATTAGAAGCCTGAGAGAAACCCAGCAGTTTTACTCCCCTTAAGTTAGTTCTCTGCTCCTTAGTTCAGCACAGTGCACAGAAAGGCTCTGCCTGTCCCTTTCATAATTTTTGTATATTTTTGCCTTAGTAGAATGTGCTCTGACATTTCAGCTTCATCAGTATATCACTGGCCTGATCACCAGAAAATAAAATGCAGGATCTCCAGCAACAGAGCCAATTTCTGTTGACAAAAAAAAAAACGAAAAGAAATAAAAAAATTTTAGCCTCCATGCTGTTTGATCATTATCCTGATAATATAGCTTTCAACTCTCTGACAAACATTTTTTTTTGCTAATCATATGATTTTATTATCTTTTACCCAGACGTTTGTTTTTTTAATTAAAAAATAAGTTTTCTGAATGTACTTCTCTACTATGATATGTCTCCATGCATCCTGGAATGGAATTATTTAAATTTAATTTATTAGAGATTTTGTGGTCAACCTTTAAAATTTGATGACTTATTATCCTTTTCCTAAGAAATAATATTCACTATCTAGTATTGAGTTCAAACATATAAATTACCTAATTTCTTAATATAGTATCTATATTGATTCAGAAAGCCAAAGAAAATTCCCACTTTGACCATATTTTTATAATAAACTTTGTCCCTCGGTTTCTTTTTACTGCAAAATGTAGCTGCTAAATTTGTGCTGGGGCATAATTTTCCAGAGTGGCTTGTAAACCAGCCACAGTAATTTGGAGATACTTCAACTAAGTTGAACCTCCTTTAGAAGAGGCCCTTAGAAGAGGAAAAGAGGCTTGTTTATTAATTTAGAGAACAGAAAGCTAGTGATGACACCACCCATTCCTTATCTCTCACAGATGCTCTCATGCTCCTGGTGGGGCAGGTGAGGCTGAGATGCCAGTAACCCCATAGGCTTTGACGTAGCTGAGCTGGACTCTTTTCAGTTGCTTGGCTTGTTCTTGGAGAGTAGACTATCAGAGTAGACGTGGTTGCCAGCGTATCCCCTAAACAAATGTGTAGTGTAGCAGTTCCACCTCCAGTGAGGGGCTCGGCCTTCTTACAGCACCCCTTTCTCCACCCTTAGCCTCCTGCACTTGAGAAGCAGCAGGACTATCCCTGGCTGGTTCATCCCACAAGTTTGCTACACAGAAAGGATGTATTCTAATGGGCTCATTTACCCCTAAGCCCATTCAGAGCATCTAACTTTATTTGTTGAACTACAGGTGATATATATTTGGAGGCATAAGATTAATAATTCCTGGGAATCAAAAGAGTCTGCTAGCTAGGTCACTATGACTCAATAGAACATTTTAAAATTCACAGTATATTTTAAACCAAACATACTATTTGAAACTTAACACGGAGTACGATTTTAGCTTCTCTTTTATCTCATGAAGAAAGTCAAAATAATATTCTCTAGGCAAATGCCCAATATACAGGCTGACACTTGGTGTTCCTTTCCTTATCTCCAAAGTAAGATGATTACATAAAATATTTTTAATTTCTTATGCAAGAAATAATAATGGAAAGGAGAAGTGTTGTCATTCCAAGAGCGTTTCCCTTTCCACCCCAAACCTAGCAGAAGGTGGAGATTTTTTAGAATGACAAGAATCACCAAAGGGCTAAAATATCACAAATTAATAAATTATAAGTCTGAATGCTTTCCCATCCACTTCTTTTACCTGGCTTTTCCCCAGGACTAACAATTGTGAAAAGGCTAATCTTATAGCAAACGTTGGAGAAATATGCGGGCATTGTATACTGACTTAAGAAAATGGCAGATAAAAATAAAAGATGCCTTTTGTTATATAGGAAGATTTTTAATGCATATAAATAAATTTTATGATTTTATTGAATATTAATTACATTGGTATGTACATTGTCTTTGCATACTGGCACATAACATTTGTTCAAAACAAACTCTTGAGTGAATGCCCCCCCCATTTATTCTAACAAAAATAGCCCTACTTCACTTATTTTGATTCTTAAAAGTTACCATCCAAACAACTACCTCTCATGAAAAGCAGAGCCGAAAAAGACAAGTTCTTGTAAAAACTAAGCTTGTCACTTTTAGAAACAAACTTAACAAATTTCAGTGGGTAATAGGTTATCATCCAATAGATGAGTGCCAAACATGTAAACAGATCGTAAACAGATCTAAGTGTTGTTTTAATAAACCATTTACTTGGAGAATGCTTACTGAAATAATTAAGTCTATGGTTAACATGTAGCATGGTGGCTATGAGTGTTGTCTCCAGAGTCAGACTGGGTGTGAATCTTGACTCTGTCTTTCACTAGCTGTAAGATCTTGGGCAATCTTTGTGCCTCAACTTCCTCCTCTGTAAGCTGGAAACAATAATGATGTCTACCTCATAGACTTGTGAGGTTTGAATGAATTAATAAATGTAAAATGATTAGAAAAGTCCCTGCATAGAGTGAGCACTTAATAAATGTTAAGATTGGATTATATTGATTCTGCTTTAAAATTCTTTGTAGCAATGAAATGCCCTAAATTTTTAATGGGGTAGAGGACTAAGACTGAAATAAGGCAGACCATAAATCTAGAAACTTTTAAAAGTGACTTCTAAAATTTTCTGTTTCCTCAAATCCTCATAATTTACGTTAAAGCAGAGATTGAAATCTCTAGAACCTATACCTGCAATCATATAGCCAAAATTAAATGTGTTTAAAAATGAACTTTCACTTTTGCTCTTCCTCTTGTTCATTTTCCTATTCTTTGCCCTTTTTTGTACTTGTGTAACATTTTTTTCAATTAGTACAATTTGAGTTCCAGTTACAGTGAAAACGCCGGACTGGATGCTGCTCAGGAGGCAATAACATATATATTCTGGAATACATAGGCTATTATAGACATCTTACTATCATGTACAACATCGTTATTAGGGAAAACACATTCCACAATGGCAAATAATTGAGTATTCATTTCCATTCTAATCGGTGAGAGCCTGGGGCCGTACATTAGCCCAGCTTTGTTTCTTTAATTCCCTTCTAGTAATGAAGAGGAATACTCTTGCTGAGAGAAAGGCTGGGGGGGTGGGGCGGGGGGCGGTGATCTTGCAGACCTATCTGAGCTGAGTGAGATGGAGCACACACTCTAACCTGGAGGTCCAAGGCCAGGTTGCCTTTATAAGTTAAGTGGTTACCAAGCATTGTGTCTGAAAGGGTTATGGGTGGGATCATCTCTCCAGATTATCTGCTGCACTGATGGACCCCTTACTCTTGCAGGAATTTTAAATCCTTATGCTCTACTGCGGAACTTCCTTACTGTGATTGATGGCTTGCCCATGTAATGAAGTAGTAATGTAACAGAATAGTCGCCCCTCCTCCCATAGATATGGAAGGGAAATATTGACAGGGGGGAATATGTAACAGAGGGAATGGCCTGAAAAAAACAGCAAAAATGTTTTCTGTCTCTTTAAAACATCCTCCACTCCTTTTTGAGAACTAAAACCTGCATCCCTGCCTCAGGCCAGTGGTTGGGAGGGGCAGGGTAAATCTTTTGTTATTTGTGCTAAAGGAGATGGCTCAGCCCCACCTGGTAAAGGGAGGTCCTAGGTGGAGGTCATAAGATTGTCTTCAGTGGAGATGGGACCATCAGAATCATCAACTGTAGTTGAGCAGTGATTGCCTGAAGCTGAGACCCATCCTTTAAAAGCTCTGTATTTCTGTTTATTATTAGGATGATGGCATTTCAGACAGAAGTCTCCGTCCTCCTCCTCTGCCGGCAAAGTAATACAATTCTCTTTCCTCCTCCCCAAACCACTTGTCTTGTTCTTCTGATTCGGCCTTGTGGACAAGTGCTGACCTTTTGGTAACAGTAATGGATATTGCCCTTTCCGCTATTTGCTGCCACTTCTACTGAGGAATTTGAAATACACCTATTTTAGGTGAATGTCAAACCCAGCAATTTAGACACACTGTTGCTTTTAAGATTAAAAATCAAAAGCCTCCCCACCAAAAATCATGACTGTATATCTAGAAATTACTTATAAGAAAATATAAAATAGTTAACCTGCCTATCAAATATAAACAATACCAAGTTGAAAATAGAAGATAAACACAAATTTCAGCTGTAAGTATTATATCTGCCAGGCCCTGCTGTCCCCAGTCTGACCCCATTGTCCAAGCTGATGTCTGCCTCTTGCAGACACAGCCCTGCCCAATCCCTGTGCCAATGAGAACCAGATCTCATTCCAATTCTTCCTCCAGAAGAGAGGAGAGAAATCAGGAAATAGTTTATTATTTCTATTCCCAGCACCTAGCCCAATGCCTGGCACCGTGCCTGGGATATAAAAAGCATTCAGTAAATATTGATTGAATGAACAAATAGACTGCTCCCCTCCACCATATAGCCAGAATCCCGTGTGAATTGGGGTGTATTGAGCCTCCTGAGTCTTCCCATGTGCATCAATCTTCATTTTCCCTACCTGCCCTTACCTTGTGTGCTGACCACTCTAGCTAGCCATTCTGGTCCCCCCTCCAAAAGCCCTAGGAGGACCACAGTGTAGTCTGCAACACCAGCTGATGGGCCCGTGGGTAGGAGGCACCAAGGGAGCCAGATCTTCTTACCTGGGTCCTACAAGTCCTTTTCCCTGAGCCAAGGCCTATTTCAAAGGTCTCTTATGTTGCCTGGGAACCTCATGATTGGCAACCCTGAGTCCTAATGTCAAGAATCTCCCTTCCAAAAAGGCTTTGCACTGCTCCCCGGTTGACTCCTTGGATACTATTGCCAGAATGTTCTCCACAGTATGACTCAGCTTTGACTCTTTTTGCCCTAAGGAATTTTACTCTCATCTGTTTTGCAGTTAAAAATCCAAGTATGAAGTCAACTTTAATTTTATCAGAGATTTGCTAAAAGCTGCAAGAACTTGAACTTATTTTGTCTGTTTCTTTCTGGGTTACCTCTTACCCATTGAAATTTGTTAAGGTTTTTTGTAAAGGTGACAAGCTTAGTTTTTACAATAATTTATCTTTTTCTGCTTTCCTTTACATGAATCTTCTTCTCTGGAAGAAATTGAAGTTACCCTCCTCTTAGAAGAATCCTTTCCTCATTTGGTTTTTATGGGCTACTTCTAGTAGTATATGGAATTCTGTCTCCCATATTTCTAATCAGTCTTCATAGTTGGTTTCTTTTCCATCCTTTTCTTTCTGTTCTGTACCCATTGAGGCTTTCCTTAGCTCTTGCCTCAGCTTAGCAATACCTCCTACATGGTCTTCTTACATAATCTCCAGTTTATACTGGCTCAGGTCTTTATTATCTATGGGGCCCGGGGCAAGTTGTTTTCACTCTAATCCCCAGTTTCCTCATCTGTAAAATAGGCATTTTAGAGTATGGACCTTGTAGGGTTGTTATAAACATAAGCAAACATCCTAGGTTTGCCCAGGCTATAAATCCAAATGTGACAATGATCATTAAAAATCTTAATAGCTCTCCTTCTCTTCTGAGACCCCCACGAAAGGGATTAACTCAATGACTATTTATTGAATACTCTGTGCCAGTCACTGATCTAGGCTCTGGGGACACAACAATAAACAAATGAACCTGCACACTGCTTTCTTGGCATTTACATTCTAGGATAGGAAAAGGGACAATTGAAAAAGGAGACGAAATAAAAAGTACAGAACACGAAATGGTGATAAGCGCCATGGAGAGAAAGTTGGGGTGGGTGCTCACAGGGGTTGGGAAGGTAGGGGTGTATTCAGGTTTGTGTGGGGTGGTCAGGGAGGGCCTTGTGCAGAAGGTGTTTTTTGTGCAAAGACCCTCTGTGTGTCATTAGTGGGCAGATCTTACCTGTGCTCTTAAGTCAGTGCTGTCATCGAGTATCGTTACAGTTAGCTTAGCCAGACACCATGGTGCTGGCTCCGACAGCACCCCTGTGAGCTGCAAGTCCACAGCCCGTGTGTCAGTGCAGAGCCTTGCATGGTTACCCCAGCCAATGATGCTTTTGAAAAACAGGAAGTAGGAAAGTTCATTTTTTTTCAACATTAGTGCTCAAGGTAAAGTGTTATTACTGACTTAACTGCAATCAACTAAGATTACCTTGCAACTTGAATAAAACCCTTTCTTGACATCACAGCTGGCCCATGGCACTGATTCTGTGGGAAACTGAGGGCTGTGATAGCCCCTGTTAATGCTTGTCAGCATTCTCTGTGAAAGGGAGAAGGGAAAAGCTCCCTTCTTCGTGTTACACTCACTCACCTGCTGTGTAATAGGCCCTAGAGCATTACAGAGTTCCATACATGGCTCTGTTACTCAGAAGCCCTTCTTCGTTTCTTCTGGGAGGACACATACATGGATGGGCGAGGTTAGGCCCTGCTCTGTGACAGCCAGACTGGCCATGGCCTTCTAGGGCTAAAGCCCAGTCTTAGCATTGCAGAGGCCTTTCTCAATGACCGTGCTCTCTCCAGGGGCCCCACTCTCCCTGCCAGCAATCTGCCTACCTCTGGAACTCTCCCCAGGCACGCCTGAGCAAACCCTACTAACGTAAAGATTTGCGTTTTTCCCCCAACAAACTTCTCAGCCTCCTTATAAATTGATGGATGCCAATCATTGTTTGAGGAGAAGAGATACTGTCTTACTTTGCATCATAGACGTATCTGTCTGAATTCTAGTCCATCTGGGACTTGGTATTAAACAAAAAATAGAAACACAATTCATAAAGTTCCTAGCATAGTTCTATTTAGTAGGTGCTCAAAAATTGGTAACTATCATAATTATTTAGGTAGTGATTTAATGGGGAATTATAAATTCATTCTATATAATTTTCATTTTTTGAGGCGTTTTACAAAATCATGTATTATATATTCAGAAGCAAATTTAAAAAACAGACTCTTGACACATAGCTGCTTTCTTCCCCTCCTTTTCATCTAAACTTCTCAGAAAGGTAGTCTTACACTCACTATTTCTACTTCCTCAACTTGCTTCTATCTGGTTTCTACCCCAACCATTCCTTTAAAATTGCTGTCACTGAAACAACTACTTCTTCATGTCATTCCCTCGGGAGTATGTTGGTGGGCTTGGGTAGGGAAGGCACCCTAAGGTAAATGACAACACAGAGCAGAGTGGGTTTGGGTAGAAGGGAGGGGACAAGAGGTGAGGCAGTTTCATCCAAGTTGAAAGAATGATCCAGAACCAAAGTTGGACCCAAGCACTCACCTTGCCCAAGAGTCCAGCATTCCAGTTAGATGTCAACTCACCTGAGCAGAAGAGAATATCTAGAAACAAGACAATTCCAAACAGGTAATAAGCTGAAAAACCAAGGTAGTCCCAGAAGGAAGAGTGCAAGGAGATGGAAGGCCAAGAGGAATTCCAGACTCGGCAAGTTACCAGCTGCGTTTGGCTGGGCTTTCCTGGGAATGTCTGATAAAAAGTCCAAACCCACAAATTTATCTCTTTCAGAGATGAGAGATGGGCTCCCAGGAGCACGCCTATACTGGATATGTCAACACAGTGCCTGCCACACCCAACTTCCTCTTCGAGATGAAACTGCCCCACCCACAGCCCCCTGCTCTGAGAGGCAGAGGTAGGTTGTTCTTTACCCAGGGATGGTTCCTGATTGGACCAGGGATCGGCCCCTGACATCAGGGCTGCCTCTCCAAAAACCAGGGCTTGCATGGAAAACATGAGTTTGGTCAATCAGATTCTCTCCTTCTGGGATTTGAATTGGGAAACATGGATACAAAGAAGCAGTTAGCTTTGGAAACTGAAGCTGAAAGGATGTCACAGGATGGAGTGGGGCCACGGAGGGTTACAGCAAACCAAAGCCATGAGGAAGCAGAACAGGATGATAAGAAAGCAGAATGTGTGAATGAGCAGCAATTATGCGGGAAAGAAAATACATGAAGAGCAAATAGAGTTTCTCAGTTAGAATAGGACAGAAGGAAGCAAACCTGCAAAGAGCAGCTGAGAAAGGGCGCACCACTGTCATGAAGCTCCTGGCTCTGGCTCTACTAAAAGCCACTTTCAGGCCACCCTGACTTACTGAGGCTCCGTGCTCTTCGTCAGGTCTAGCCCAGCTCGCTGGGTTCCCGTGCGTGCGTTTGTTGGAATGGTTCAAGGCGTTTGGGATCAATCCGTGAGTGAAACAGAAAAGTACTTATAACAAACCGCTCATTACTTGAGGTAGGATCTGTTTCAAAGGGCCAAGTGAAAATAACTGCTCTTGCCATCACGCTTTGCCATGGTCCAGTTGATGCCATGAGCCCACTTCCACTTTGGAACGCTGTGTGCATTTATCCCCCTGCATTGCTGGGCTGGGTGGCAGGAGAATTAGGAGAAGAGGAAAGAGCAAAAGTTGGGAGATGGAGCATGAAAGAAATCAGCTGGTGTATGACAATGGCAGCCGAGTGACAGAATGCCCAGGCTTTAAATCAACTGGGGTTCGAAATCTGGCTCTACCATTTACTCATTATGTATCTCTTGCAAGTCAGCTTTCTGAGCTGTGAACTGGAGATAAAATAGCATTCTCCCCATTGCATTGTTGTGAGAATTAAGTGAGAAAATATATGCAAAGCCTGTGGCACAGTACTCTGCCTATGGTAAGTGCTTGATACATGTTGCTGATGTCGTGGCCAGTGATCCTCTAGCTTTCCCATTAGTTGGGTAAAATGAATGGGCTGTGGGAGAATTAGATGGCATGCTATGCTCAAACCTCTCTGAAGGCTGCTGCCAGTGTCAGAACTTGGTATGCTCGTCGATGTTCCTTCTAGTCGGTGCATACCTTCCCAGGTACCATCGAGCTGCAGGAGTAGCAATAATGCCAAGAACAAGGGCTGGGAGAAAATGGTAAGGATGAAAACTGTCGTGCACAGCAAAGCAGCTCTGGAAAGAGGGAAACTATAATTTATGAAAGCGAAGTGTATGGCACTGATATGAAGCAGAGCAGCCAGTTGTGTGGGGGAGGCAAAAGAACACAGGTGTTCCTTAAGCAGTATTCTTGTCACCTTGTCATTCTTCTCTAGCAGTCGTGGGCAGATGGATGTAGACCTCGTAAGCCCACATTGGGGCACAGCTGAGGGCTCTTGTTGGAGAGCAGGGTTTTGAGAGACCATGGAAGTAGAAACCCTCTTTTACCCATCAGGATCTAAGCGGCCAGAGTGAACGGAAAAGCAGGAGGGCAGAGCCACGACTGGGCGAAAGGGGCATATCAGAGACCCAAGTCTGAGAAGTGGAGTCCCAGAGTTCTGTGCAGATCAGAAGGACTCACCGCTGCTGTTGAGGAAGCTTGGGTTATCTTTGCTTTGGGTCCAGGTGTTTTCGTGGTGATATACCAGGACACATCACATCGGAGAGGACCTCAGATTGCATTTTGATTGCAGAATAGGAAGGTGGCAGGGCTGAGGCCGCATTCAGACCTTCCTGGCAGGGATGAGCACCACTCTATTCCTACAAAGGCCTTCCTGGCATTTAACAAGGTTTCTAGTTGCCTCCAAGAGTCCCTGGATCGGGATTAGGACCACCCGTAAATGTCCGAAATATATCATTTGAGCAGAATGATTACTAAGTACTCAACCCAGAGTCTTCCAGGGTGAGTCTCTCAGCTGCCCCTTTCACTCAGGCTTCCAGGACAGCACATCTGCTCTGTGACTCTGGTTGCTTGGCACGTAGCTGACGGAGCACTCAAGCATAGATGAGGTGAGCTACCTTGCACGCATGAGCGGAGCTTCCATGCTAAGGCAGGCTGCAGTCACTATCATGTGTTAGGCCCTCTAGGGCTTGAAGACATCCTTGATAGCGAGCCCTTCCCTTTCCAAGCAGGGACACTGGAGGGCAGGACAGGGCTCCTCTCGGGTCAGGGTGGCCCACTCCGCAGAGTTGGCAGCACCAGTCTCAGCAGCGTGAGGCTGAACCAAGCTGAGTCCAGTTGCACACAGGTTCAGGGGACAGACCGTGGGGCTAGTTTGCCTACGTTGAAATCTCAGCTTTTATTTCATAGTAAATTTTTTACTTACGTGACTTTAGAGGAGTTACTTTATCTCTATGTGTTTCATTTTCCTCATCTGTAAAACAGCGATAATAACAGTGCCTACCTCATGGGGTTATTATGAGTATTAAATTAGCAAATATAGGCAGTCCTTACGACAGCGCCTGGCTCATGGTGATTGCCCATGCTGTGCTGGAGCGAAGGTGCAGGGAGTCTTGTGTCGCCTGAACATAGTGTCAACGTCAGCACATGAGAAAAACTTCCTTCTCTATTTTAGGAGGTCATTACTAGGGCAGTTGCACAGAAAAGAACAAAGTGCTGTTAGGCATCTTTTGGAATGTCTAGGTGTCTTCAAGTAACCAGGGTGTCTCTCACTTGAGAACCACAGATACCTGGCTACACTGAGCTTGGTCCAGAAATGCCACATATTTCTGGAGACTGTTTTGGAGGTGCTGATGCTTCTGCTAACTAAGGGCTGCTGAGACTATTGTATGAGGCATAGCTGGGCAGGGTGTGTGTGGAGGTATTCAAGGGTAGGTTAGGACATTGTCCAAGAAGAGCAAAAAACACTCCCTAGTAGGTAATGCAGGATATTGATTATTTGGTGCTGCCATAGGTCAAGGAGCATCGTGGTCTCTGCAAACTGTCTCGACATCTCTAGAAAGCCAACTTCTACTCTTTGTCTTCCAAATGCAACTGAGGGAAGGCAAATGAGGAAATAGGCACTCAGAAGATCTAATTTCATGGACCCCTCCAAGCTTGCCGAGGAGCATGAGGGAACCAGATGGGGTTAGGCCCCCAGCAGTCCTAGCAGAGACCCAGTTGTCTGCTTTTCTTCTGCACAAAGGGCTCCAGTGCTCTCTTGGGAGAAGTGGAGGCCCAGTGGATCTCAAGGCCTATGAATTCCTACCAAGTCTCAACTTATGGGTGTCATGGTGGCCACAGGGTTGCCAGATAAAATTCAGGACACCTAGTTAAATTTGAATTTTGGAGAGATGATGAATAATGTTTTAATATAAATATATCCCAAATACTGTATGGCATATATTTATACTAAAAATGAATTTGTTATCTGAAATTTAAATTTAACCAGGTGTCCTATATTTTTATTTTCTAAATCTTGTAACCCACACCGGAGGGTAGAGTCACGGAAGGATGATGGATGGGTGCAGCCTCCGACTGAACAGAAATAGTGGAGATGCTAGACGATTCTGGTGCCCTACTTTAGAGGGGCCCCATAATACTGGCTCATTTAGTTCAAGTAGCTCAGAGTGAGGCAGGGCTGGATGCTTACCACTCTAGTGCTGTAGCTGGCTACTCCACAGAAATCAAGGGCTTTTGCTGACCAGTCAGGGCTGTGAGAAAGCCTCAGTGGTGCCCACACAGTGTGGGCTTCCAACCTGTAGTCAGGCCACTATCCAGCATCCTGCTTTCCTGGCAGATATAAGAAGTCCCATTTATGTTAAGTGTCTTCAAATATAAATCTTATATCTCCATAAACTGTTGGAGCTGGATCAAAAAGCATGGCACCTGGGCAGGCTCACTGGAAGACAGAGCTTGCTCTGGCAACAGGCACGGCAAAGCTTGGCAAGGTCTGATCAGCAACCTGTGATCTGGAAACCAGCAGCGCCATTGTCAGTGGTTTGCCACCTCTACAGAACAGATACGGGAGCCACCACTGAACACCACAGCTCCTCATTCCCCTTTCAGAGGCTGAGTTTCAGACAGTCAGCTGGAGACTCAGTCTTGTGGATGGAGGGACAGTGCCCAACCTCTCTCCCTCAAGGTGGGAGTAGGTAGTAACCCAGAGTAAGGGTGTGTTATAAGGCTGGGTTTCCTAAGCTGAGAGAACAGTTAGAACCTCAGACAAGTACATACAGGTACAGAGTCCAAAATTCAGGTCACTAAGACTCAGAAGAAAAGATCTACTCGAATAAGTCAAAAAGTCAAGGCAGTCTCCCCAGGCAGAGTTCAAAGAGTGAAACAGCAACAGGTTGGTGTTTGCAAGGTCAGCATATGACTAGCTACCTGTGGTTCCCTTTTTATTCCTGAGTTCTGGGTGGGAAATATGGCTGGCTACAGAGGCTTCCCTGAGTTAAGACATGCTGTCAGGGCCCAGACCTAGCTCTCAGCACCAGTGGACATTTCCCAGCTCTGCTCTTCGAGTACTCTGTGTCCCTGTCTGTTAGACCACCGTCTATTGTTCTCTACATGCTTGGCTGCCGAGACTTTGTACTCTTCTGGTCTCCTACACACTGTTCCTTCTGTGTCTTCTTCAAGAGCTCTTTTTCTTCCTGCTCCTTAAATGTTCATATTCCTAGTGTCTTGCCCTTGGCTCTTTTCTTTCTATCCATGGTTCCTGGATGTTCTTATTTGTTGTCATGGTTCCAGCTGAGAACAGAATTGGTTAAAATGTGGGTTGTACAGACAAAGCACTTGGGTCCTTTTTGCAACTTCCTATCTGTGAGACCGAGTTCAAATTTTGTTTTGTCTCTTTAAACTTTTCTAGGCTTCATTTCCTTATCTACCAAGTGAGACTAAATAACATGAACTTTTATACACACACGCTAACCCAGTTTATAGGGCTATTATGATAATTAAATAAGAAAATGTATGCAAATTGCTTAGCACAGTGCCTGACATATAGTAAGTGCTCAATAAATGAAACCTTAATAGCTATTATTACTATTTGTATGCTGTTGAATCTCAGAGCTTTGTTTCCAGCTCAGTACTCTCTCAGGATCCACACTCATATATCTAGCTGTCTACTGTGTATTTTTACATGGATGTCCCAAAGATACTTCCTGTTCATGGGGCCAAAATAAAACTTGTTCTTTCTGCTTCTAAACCTTCCTTTTCTTCTCTGGTCTCTACTTGAATTGTTGATGCTATCATTCATCAGTCACCCAAGCTGGAATCTTAGAAGTTATCAATTCCCATCTTTTCCTTGGCGTTGCCACCCACCTGATCTCCATTGAATCAGTCATTAGAATCTGACAGTTTTTACCTCTTCAACTCTTTCTTTTATATTTTTCTCCCATTTCTTGATTTAAAAACTCATGAGAAAGTAATAATTCAAGGCCAAGTCCCTGGCTTTGAGGAAGTTCATAACTTTGGTGGCAAAGATACACTCCTATGGCAGATTACATTATTGTTTAAAGCATTTGTGGCCCTGCCTATGGGACCCATAGGAGAAACTAATATCTGGCTTGGCCATTGGCTTGCACTGGCCAATAGGACGTGAGCATATGTGACATGTGTCAATTCTGAGCAGAAACTGTAAGAGCCATCACGTGGTTCCACCATTCTCTTTTCTCTTGCTATGATGCTACCATGTCCCAAATAGGGCCTGCTCCTCAGTCTGGATCAGGAATGTGAAAGACATGAAACGGGGCAGCAGCCAGTTCATGATATGCACAAAACATGAACAAAAATAAATCTATTTTGTTATTAGGATATGGGATTGTTACTGCATTACAACCTAGCTAAAACTATTAATAACTGATATGATCCTTTCAAGATTACTAACAGAGACTTTGAAGCCAATGCACGATGATAGGTAAGTCAGTGAGTCATGATGATGTGAGGCACAGTGTTCTCCAACACACTAGAAAGGTCAGCGTGCTGCCCAGCACCACAGGGACATCACCCATGCATAGGGTACCAAGATCGTTCTTTGGTCAAAATTCTGTTCGGCAAAGTAAACCTTTTATCATTTAAAGATGTCAGTAGCTATAGGAGTTTTCAAAAGGAGCCAACGAAATCAAACTTCAAAAATCTGTTTGGTGTGTATATAATAAAAAAATGAGAAAACAAAACAACAGCTGACTGAAGTGAGAGATATCAGGAATTCATAGAGTTGCATGCTGAAAGGAAATGGCATCGCTGTGAGTTTATTTATGACCTACTTCAACGCATTAGAAGAAATGTTAGCAATTTGGGGGTTGGTAACATAATTTGGTAGAAAGACAGCTTCAATTTTCTAACTCTACCACAAGCCCCAAATTAACCTGACCATTTCTAGGGCATACATCTCTGCTTGGCAGCAACAGCAGCAGCAAAAACAACAGATACTAACACAAGATCGCAAATAATGAAATTGTTAATGTATCAACAGATGTTAAACAGGGTATTACTTTGATGGTCTATGTGACAAATTTGGGTATTAACAGGGCACTTCAAGACTAACACAGTCTTAATTCAGTACCAAATACTCAATATTAAAGCAGTTTCTAAACCTCAGCGTACTGATATTTTGGGCCAGATAATTGTTTTTTAAGGGACTGTTCTGTGCATTGCAGGACGTTTGGCAGCATCCCTGGCCTGACCTGTTAGATGCCAGTAGCATTCCACACTTATGACCACCAAAAATGTCTGCAAACATTGCCAAATGTCCCAAGGGTGATTTTCTGCTCTAAAGAAATGAATCTAGGCCGGGCGCAGTGGCTCACGCCTATAATCCTAGCTCTCTGGGAGGCCGAGGCGAGCAGATTGTTCTGAGCTCAGGAGTTCGAAACCAGCCTGAGCAAGAGCAAGACCCCGTCTCTACTAAAAAAAATAGAAAGAAATTAGTTGGACAACTAAAAATATATAGAAAAATTAGCCGGGCATGGTAGCACATGCCTGTAGTCCCAGCTACTCGGGAGGCTGAGGCAGTAGGATCGTTTGAGCCCAGGAGTTTGAGGTTGCTGTGAGCTAGGCTGACTCCACGGCACTCACTCTAGCCCGGGCAAAAGAGTGAGACTCTGTC
>NW_012144633.1:2585307-2597817 GCF_000956105.1 Propithecus coquereli | reverse complement strand
AAAAAAAAAAAAAAAAAAAAGAAATGAATCTAGTGGTAGGAAATTAGAAACCAGGGCATACTAAGGTGAAGATATTTTTGAGTAGGCAGGCCTTTTATTTAATTACTTCAGGAAGTTAGCTGATCACTTTGCTTATAAATCAAGCCAACTCTGCCCCAATTCCTAGTAACAGCTCTTGATTGAGTACCTATTATAGTAGACGGTAAATATAATTTGCATAGTCAATATATGCAATATGGAGATTCAGCACTTGGCTCTGGAGTCAGACAGCCTGGGTTGGAATCCTGGCTCTGCCATTTGCTTGCTGTGTAACCTGGGGTAAGTTTCTTTACCTCGCTGCCATTGTTTCCTCATCTATACAATGAAATGATAGCATATACGCAATCACATAAGGATGTTATGAGAATTCTATGCATCAATGCACATAAGGTGCTTACCATTGAGCGTGGGGTATGGAAAATAGGCAATAGATATTTGGTGGGTTTTTTTCCTTTTTTTTTTTTTTGTAGAGATGGGGGCCTTGCTACGTTACCCAGGTTGGTCTCAAACTCCTGGCCTTAAGCAATACTCCTGCCTCAGCCTTCCCAAGCACTGGGATTACAGGTGTGAGCCACCACATCCAGCTGTTTGTTGTTATTTTTAGCCCTTACAAGAGCCCTTCAAGTGAGCAGCATTATCTACATTTTATACATGTGGAAACAAATATTCAGGGAAATCAAGTGCAAAATCACACAACTGCTAAACCATTTGCTTGGCAAGAAGAGGAATCAGATTTAAACTCCAGGACTGAAGTGTTTCTCACTACACACAGGCTTGGATAGAAAACAAGTTAAACCTGGGAGAAAGAGCTCTCTTTCAGGGAAAAAAATTGGGACTTGTCCACTTGGCTTGGTGTACTTGCACCAACTAAGTACTTTGAACAGGAAGAAGAAAAACAGCCTTTACCACTGACTAGCTGTGTGAATTTGGGCAAGTCTCTTGAACATCCTGAGGCTGCTTACTCATCTGCAAAATGGACACAAAAAGCACCTGCTCTGCCATCTTCACGGGTGGTGGTCAGAGTCATGTGAGAAGATGCACGCAGCAGAGCGCTGTAAAACTGTAAAGTGCTCAAAAAATGTAGGGTTGGAAAGATAACTCCTTCTCGGTGAATTTGGGCTGTCAGGGAGGCAGGTCGAAGTCCTCTCAATTCTTTGGTTATGTCTTGATTCTCCCGTAAAAGTGAGTTTTCCTGGGGCCCTGGTGTTGCCATCTGGTTCCAGGGTGGGCAGTCTGAGAGGTGCCCCCAACGTGGAGGCGGCAGCTGCTACTTATCTGCAGTTAGTCAGCGGCCTAGACAGATGAGGTGTCCGTGGTGACCTTCCTGCCTCAGTGAGTGTGGGAACTCAGGGCTTCCCAGGGCAAGGGAGTGGGAACATAAACAAAATGGCCCCTGCTGAAGCTCGGGCGTCTCCTCCTCCCCCGGCACTGCCCTAACCAGGAGGAAGCACAGCAGAGATCATCTAGGCACCGCTGCCCAGGGCTGCTGTAGCTCTGGGGTCTGCCAGGGTCACTGTCACCTCCCGGCATGATTCTGACTCCCCCAAAGGTGGACATTTCCTGCCAAAAGTCCCACCATTGGCACCCTTTGCCGTCAAAGGGCAGAGCCAGGAATATATCATCCTGGAGGAAACTCTTCTTCCTTCCCTCTTCCCTCAGCAGATTTAGCTCTGGACTCGTAGACTGCTCCAGCGGTTAGTCTCCTGTAGACAGCAGGGCTTCCCCGTGTCTTTCTAACAAAGGACTGCAGGCGTATGCAAGAGGAAGTTTGGGGAAGATGGCTAATTCTCAGCAACCTTTCACGTGCCTGCAGAAGGCTTGGCGTGGCTGTGGGGTCTCAGGATGAACACCTGTGTTCGTTGCACTTTGCATCGATTGGCTTCTCCGTGCCTTCTAGTGCTGTTAAGTGTCTTTCCTCTCAATTCCTTTCCGTTGCCTCTTTTATGTTTCCTCACTGCCTGACTCCTCCCAATAGCACACTCGGAGCGGTCCAGGGGCAAGATAGTACAGAGTTTTCTATCTGTTTTTCATGACTCCCCTCAAGCCCAATTTCTTAGTCTTCTTCCTCTCCATCTTTTTATTGGCCAGCAGCTGCTCTGCATGGGACAAACGTGCCAGTCACCATAAAGGTGCGGGAAGACACCAGCCTGCAAGCAAGGTAAAGCTGGTGACTTCTCAGCGCATCCGTCCTAGCTGGGAAGACAGATGTTGGACAAGTATTCTCCAAAGGAGAGGCTCAGAGTGCTGAGCGTGCCTGTGTCAGCGGGTGCAGATGGGCTCGGGGAGAGCTCCTGGAAGAGAGGTTTGGGTTGAGCCTGGAGGCATGATAACTACAAGGTAAAGCGTTGGGGAGAGGGGCAAAGACAGAAGATATGGGAGGAGAACATCGTATGTGACAGTGCTGGGGGAAGCCAGAACATTTGAGGAACCAAAAATGAATAGTACAGCTGCTTGTGGTACATGACCTGGGCCTCGCCCTCTCCCTAGAGCAGGGCTTTGTCCCTAAATACTTTTGCCTACTCACCCACCATGAAACCTGTCGTGTATACTCTTCCTTTGAGGCTCTGCTTTTTTTCCTTCTGTGATTGTAATCTCAACTGATAATTTCCTAAAACAGGTTTGCAGGCCGGGCCCGGTGGCTCACGCCTGTAATCCTAGCACTCTGGGAGGCCGAGGCGGGCGGATTGTTCTGAGCGCAGGAGTTCAAGACCAGCCTGAGCAAGAGCGAGACCCCGACTCTACCAAAAATAGAAAGAAATTAACTGGACAACTAAAAATATATGTAGAAAATATTAGCCGGGCATGGTGGCACATGCCTGTAGTCCCAGCTACTCGGGAGGCTGAGACAGGAGGATTGCTTGAATCCAGGAGTTTGAGGTTGCTGTGAGCTAGGCTGACGCCACGGCACTCGCCCCAGGCAAGAGAGTGAGACTCTGTCTCAAAAAAACAAAACAAAACAAACAAACAAAAAAAACAGGTTTGCAGTCTGGAAACTTAGATACTTAACTGAATTCTGCTCCTTCCCTGTGCAACTTCAAGCAAGTGACTTAGCCTCTCTGAGCTGAGGTTTCTCATTGGTAATATGGGCTAATAATTATGCTAATGATAACATTTAATTATTCTTTACTCTGTGTCAGCTTCTAATGCTAAGTGCATTTTGTCATTTATTGCATAAGTCTCACAAGCCTCATTGGCCAGGTAATGCTGTTATCCCTTTTTACTCATAGGATTTTTGGGAAGTCTAGGTATGACACTAATCACGGTTGTGCTTTGTAACCATTAGGGTTAATGCAAGAAATAAAATAATATTACCATGGTGTTCAACTAGTATGTATTTAATGAATAAATTCATTTGTTAAATGTCATGACAGTTCTGGGCTATACATAATTAAATAAGTCTCAAAATCTTTTGTGTCTTTCTCCTGAAAAAACCAAACAAAGAACAGTAGTAGCAAAAATGAAAAATACTGTCATCACCAAAGAGCTAATCACCTGCAGTGCCAAACCATAGAAGGGAGAATTCCACAGATGTGACCCTGAACCTCCAAAGTTTATAGTCCGATGACCACCACTACCTGGAATGCGTACACAGGTAACAGAGTGAAAGCTCAGTGTCAGTTAATGAAGAAATACTGGGTTGTATCAAACTCATTGCCTACCAAAGGTAAGGGTTTTGTGGAGACTAAGCTGGGAGAAATTCATAAGCTTATAGCAGCATTCAGGGTTGAGGCTGAAGCCAGAAGCTTCTAAGTCTCTTGGTATTCTCCTTAATACATGTATCGCCACTTTCTATCACTTTATCACAGCGTTTTTTCACTCCGAACCACAATTCTGGGAAATTATTTACACGCGATATATGCACTGTCATAATAAGGACATGTTCTTAAATCATCAATTTCCGAAACCACATATGTGCATAACAAACTAATATGAATATGTGCATGTGTTGATGTGTATGAGTGTCTGTATGTGTGTGTGACAGTGGCTTCCTGCGCTAACGCTCCCCTGCTTGGCAAGAAGTTGTGCCGGCTCCCCCTGAACGCAGCCAGTGTGGGAGGAAAACTGACACCAAAAACAAACGTGAAAGAGGATCACTGTGCTCCACGCTCTCAGACGAGAGGAGAGACAATGAATGAGAAAGTCAATGAGCTGAAAATGACTTACATACAGGCACCTCCCGGGGATTATGCCCCCTGTAACGAGCTTTTGTTTCAACTCCTTTAAAGTACTTTGAGCTTTAACAACATCGTTCCCGCCTCACAGTATTAGGTGGCATAGCTTGGAGGTGAAGAGCACATTCTGGGTTCAAATCCAGGTTCTGTCATATTCTGCCACTTACCAGCTGAGTGATGGGCAGGTCACAATATCTCGAAGCCTCTATTTCTTCACGTGTAATAGGGGAGCAGTAGCAGTTCTTATAAGGATGAAGGAAAATAAAATGTGGCAAGTGCAAGTGACTATTTGATGGCATTTTATAGGTGACAAAACAGATGCCCAGAGAAGTTAACTCCCTCTTCTGTGTCCCCTCAGCTAGTTAATGCAGCGCCAGGGAAGCAGTCGGGCATCCTGTCTCAGACCCAGAGCTCTTTCGTTCACGTGGAACACAAATCCCATGCTGAAATGATTTTCAGGTTACAAGTGATTTTTCATGTACATTCTCTTTAATTTGCATTTCTCTGCCAAATCCACAGATTAGCAAGCACAGAATTCCAATGAAATGGCTTATGTAGGAACTTCTGGAAGATTAGATCTGGGAGGACGCTAGGATACCCAAAGAACTATGTGTGAGAGAAAAAAAATAAAATAAAACTACCCGGTCACACTGCCTTCAATTGTGGACAGGTAGATTATTTACTTTGTGGGTTGATGTGGCACAGTTTTTAGTACCATGTTGGCTCTGCTCTGCCTCTTCCCTCCACCGTCTGTGGGGGTGTGCTCGGGTGGAGTAAGCTCGGGAAAGTAATGCAAAACCAGGAGAGTAAATCCTCTTCCTACACCTCTCACCCTGCATCCGCCTCCTCCTCTCTTTTTATTTCATCTCCTCCAGCTTTAGAAAACCAGAAGTAAATGTACTTTCAATTATCTTTACTAGAGGTCCATTTTGGAAACCTCGGAAAGACAGCAGGACTAGAAGTCAGGAACCAGGGGCTTCAGTCCAGGTCTGACAATGGTTAACTGCGGGCCCTCGGGCAAGTGAGATCAGTCCTCGGGGCCTGGGTTCCTTTTCTGTGAAATGAAAAGAAGAATGGAGTACTTATGGAGTGCCTGCTCTGCACCAAGTGCTTTTAATTATGTCGCTTTATTTAACCTGCAAGAAAAAGAACTCAGCCAGATAAGAATATTTATCTGTATCATGCAAATAGGAAAATGGAGCAGCAGAAGAGCTGAGTTGCCCAAGGCCACACAGGTGGAAAAGAGCAACCTGAGTTGGGATTTGAGCCTAGGCCCATCTGATTCCAAATGTTACGACTGTACAATTTATCCAATACAATCTACGATGCCCTTTCCTATTCTAATAGCATGCTGTTCTGTGAGCACCATTAAGCAATATGCAGTTGGCTTAGTCTGTTCCAGTGAGTCTTTCCTCCATGTTGGGAGTTCTGACTCTATGGTGGCAGAAGCCTGAGATTTACTACATGTCTTATTTAGTCACCTGTTGCATTTGCTATACACCCTGATATCATAAGAAGTAGTTTTGTTGCCATCAGTGGAAATGTAATACTTGCCTTCATCTTAGATGCTTCTTCCAATAAGAAAAAAAATTTTTTTCTTGGAAGACGCTCTTCTTTCCTTCCTTGGAAATTTAATATGTATGTAACGGACTTTATGTTCAATTATTTAATATTATTTATTGATAAATCAATGGTATTTCCCATGTATATATTTAAAAGATTCTAATCCATACAGAATCAGGGCATACGATGAAGCGTACTTGATTCCTGAGAAGGGTGAGCACAGGACATAGTTACCGGCCACTCACCGTTGCAATGAGATTGTCTCTTTCCCTCTTATTCTCAGGTACCTCCAAAGTACCTAACTCACATAAGAAGTGAACTGTAACTTGACTACATAATGGCTGGAAGAGGAAAGTACATTGGAGTGCGTCCCACTCCATGGAGGAGAGACAGGAATCCTTAGTGTTACCCGTTTCTTTTGTAGTCAGACAGGTACGTCGTGAGCCCAGGTGCTTCATGTTGTAGGTATATTCTGTAAAGGTAAAGATAAAGTTTGGTTTTTTTTGTTGTTGTATCCTTAGGCTAGCCCAGTGCCTATCACATAGTAGGTGCCCAATAAATACGTGTTAAATCAATGAACAGGACAAGGCAAACCAGTAGGAAAGATAATTAGGAGAACCTGGATTAAATATCAGTTAGCAATTTCAATCTGCCCAAATCACGTGATATCAGCTTCTTGAAAGCAGCGACCATATTTTACTTATCTTTGTATCCCCTTAGGATTTAGCCTTCTATAAAAGGGGCTCAAAAATTTCTGTGGGATTGGATCATCTTACAGTAAAAACATCCTGGAAGATAATATGGTGGAGAGATGAAAGAAAAGCTAAGTGATTTGAAGGCCATAATGACAAGGACGATGACGACAATCGCAAAATCAGACTTGGTGGTGGCGGAAGACAAGGGTGCTCTTGGAAAGGAAATGATGCTGTTGCTCGTGAAAGCGCACCAAAAGTTGTCCAGGGAAGGGTTGTGGTGTCCTCTTTCTGCCGATTCCATGAGTGCCAAAAGTCAATTTACATTAGTACTTTGTTCCGAAAAATCCACTCAGTTTTGCCCTCATCATCCTCTAAGAAGCCTGAGTCCAAAGTCTCAACTCTCACTGATCAATTGTAGGTTGTCCCTGCCCGACCCATTCTCATATAGAGTCACTTCCTAGGTATGTGAGGCCTAAGATGAATTCCAGCATCTTCCCCTCCTGGACCCAGTACTGCATCCCTCTTCCTCTCCAAAGGGTGACAACTTCTTTCCAAAGGCGGGAGTGGTGGTGGGAGGTGTTTTCCCTGCTCCCAGGACTTCTCTCCCTGCCCCATCCTCCTAAAGACAGCCAAGCCCAGTGATCCCAAAGTGATTCCCTGTCTCGCCCTGTGACACCATGACTGACAACTTCTTCTATTAGAGAGGAGAAAAACATACTTTTTAAATCTTTAGTGGAACATCTCCTGTGGTTAAGAGGACATCCTGTTATATAAGAAGCCCAGGAGCGGGAGAACAGAGGAATTAGTGATGCTTCGTAGATTTCTGGTTGTGGGGTCAATTTAGAGATTGACTCAAAGTTGATGTAAACAGGAATAAAGTAATGGCTTTGATGGGGGAGTGAGTAAGGCTAGTTTAGAGTCTGGAGGGAGAAGTGTCCTACAGAGATGAATAAGACAGACAGGAAATGTTCTTGAATTGAGCAAAAATGTGGGAAACATTTGGATGAGAAAACAGAAACAAAATAAAGAAATGCAGACAGCTTTAAAGTCCACATGGAAGGTTTTGGAAGATAGCAATAACGAACACTATCCACCCAGCACTCCTCTAAGCTCTATAGATGTATCACTTTATTTAATCTTAACAAATCTGTGAGGTAGGTGTTAGTATTATCCCCATTTTACAGATTAGGAAACCGAGGCTTTGGTAACTTTCCCAAAGCCACATATCAACTTAGTGGGGAAGAAAGTTGGAATTCAAAGCTTAAGTTCTATTCTATACTAACATTTATTCAGCACTGCGTGCGACAGTATGCTTTAATCTGACCCTAGGAGTCCTAAAGAGCTAAGTGCAAGAGAAAAAAAATATGTCCCTTCATATGCCTTCAATTGTCAACATGTAAATTCTTTACTCTGTGAACTGATGTGTTTTTACACACATTCTTCCCATAAAATATGTGTATCTATACACTGTCACTAAGTGTGTGTATGCGGTGCTATTTATATACTCAAATACAATTTATCACCAGTCTTCAAGGCCATAAGATCATGCCTCGGTCTTACCTCTAGTATTTAACATGGTTTCCATTAGCTATTCCAGAGAGGAAATCAGCAGTCCTTGCATTTTACAGATGGTGAAAGTGGTGTAGAGGAGGTCAATGGCTTAAGGGAGGTCACACATCAAGTTGGCAAGCAACATTTGGCTTAAACTAGGATCAATAACCTCTGTCTGTCCAGCCTGATCCTTAGAGGGTCTACCTGTCCTGAGGCCTGGGCCACATTCCGAATTGGGTCATCTGGTGCATGCTGCCTGTCTGAAATTCCCCTTGCGGTTTTGCTCACATCTGGTGTTTTTCACTTCTCTTTCTAAACACGTGCTTTGATCCTATTGCTGCTACAGCAGAAAGATGTCCATGGTTCCAAGGAGCGTAGCTAATTTAGTGAGAGGTGAAAGATATTCCTCTCAACAGGACTTCTAAAAATAAACAGTTTCACAGTCTCACCATGTCATGCTTGAAGCACTTCCCAGAAACCCCCAAAGTAACTTCTACACCATCTCTCTGTGGCCCCAAACCTCAAACACGCCTGGACTCCTAGCTCCTCAGGTCCTTTCAAATGCCCAGCAGGTCTGAAGTCTTCCTTGTGTTGTTCTTCCTTTTGTTCATTCTCAGAGTAGACTGCAAGGGTGACAAATGGTTGCACATCTTCCATAAGAGCTCTGTGGTGAAGTTTCCCCATCAGCTCACACACACTGGGCTGAGAGCTACGTGTATTTACTTCCATAAAACCTTATCTACAACTAGCTTTCCTGTTTTGTTTTGTTTTGTTAGCAAACTCTGTTATTCATTCTGCCCTGTACCTTATCTTACTATGTCTATTTCTTAATTATAAAATTATTTTTCCTTTACATTAAAATGTTTAGGTAAAGAGAGAATAAGAAAAAAATCCACTATCCCAGTATTTAACCATAGCCATTATTAATTTTTTGGTTTGTTTTCTTCCAGTTTTATTTTCTTCGTATGTGTGTGTATCTTTTTGTTTGGTCGTTTTTTCACACTGAAACATAATTTACATGCAATTTTTGTGTCCTCTTCATTTCACTATTTAATATTATAAATGTTTCCCATGTTGCTACACAGTCTTGTAGCTATAAAATTAGGAATGAAAGGAGAGATGTGGATTTTGACAAGGTGGGAGAGAAAGGGCATCGGTGACCTCCCACAGAGAAATGGACTGTGAGTATCATTTGGGGGGACCCATTTCTTCCCTGAGTTAGTGGGATTTAGAATGAGGATAGACGAGACATAACTGAATACAAGGAGGCAAGATGACCCAGTATTTTGGGAGACCAAGATTAATATGAAGCCACAAATGGTTAAATTCAAGATGCAAGACAATTAACCTCCCCCTGTTGAGGCAAGGCTACATGTTTTGGTAACGTCTACCTAAACAATCCCCGGGAAAGAACAGCTTATCACAGATACGGCCAGAAGGAGGGATGTTTGGGGAACACTCCTCCTGGGGAAAGAACATCTTCCCATGAGATGTGGAAAATGATAAGTACGTTATGTTGCCCCCTCCCATTCCCGGAATGTTTTCAGAGAAGCAACGAGGAGATGGGGCATTGTTCCTGTTGGAGCGGTTGTTTGACTTCCTAGCTATGTTTTCTACTCTATCTTGGTCCCTCTTTCTTTTTCAGTTGCCCCATTAGACCCCTACCCCAAACTAAGAATTTGTACCCCAAATAGGTTAAGTTGTCCTTATTTAACCAACCTTCCTTCAATCAAACTTGCAACCTCTCTTGCTCTTCGGTGCTGACCCTCCCAAACCCAAGACGTCCAGCCTGCTCCCTGTGCCGTCTCATCTGTGCACGTCCACCCTCCCCACGCAGGCTGCTGAGCAGCATCCTGTGCCCTGCTTAGAGGCAGTGGTGAAGCGTGACGATGAATAGAAGGACAGAGGCTGCTGTGTCCTACTTTACTTCTCTGGGGCTGCTCTCCTATTCTAGGGAGACCAACTGACCTATTATATGAGTCATGCACTTGAGTTCTCACAATGCTGGAAGTTTGGGATGGCTATTCTCAGATTACAGATGAGGAAACTGAGGTCCAGGGATTTGTCTATATAATAATACATAAAATTATGGGGAGGTAAGAGAACTGAGAAAAGTACAAAGCAAAATTGCCCATCATCCACCAAGCCAAATGAATCACTGTTAACTTTTTAAATATATTTCCTTTAATTCTTTCTATGTATTCGTGTATATATGTGTGTATGTGTGTATTTGTTTAAGAGGATAACCCATAATAATATGAGTTCGTTTTGCTTTGCAAAATTGGATTATATTATTTCTAATTAGTTTGCTAGGGCTTCTGCCACAAGTTACCACAACTGAGTGACTTAAGCAAGACGATGTATCGTCTCACAGTCCTAGAGGCTGAAGGCTGAGATCAAGGTGTTGGCAGGTTGGTGCCTCGCGTGGGCTGTGAGGGGGAATGTGTCCCAGGCCACTCTGCCGGCCTCTGGTGTTTTGCTGGAAACTTCTGTCGTCCCTTGGCTTCTACTACATCACCCCAATCTCTGCTTTCCTCTTCACGTGGCCTTATCCCTGCGTGCACCTCTGCCTCTCCACCTGCCATTCTTTTTATGAGGACAATAGTCATTTTGGATTAGAGGCCATCCTACTTCATCATAACTTCATCTTAGCCTCAATAATTATATCTACAATGAGCCTATTTCCAAATAAGCTCACATTCTGAGGTACTAGGGGTTATGACGTCAACATATGAATTTGGAGGGGACACAATTGAATTGATAACAACTATTTATACAATATTACATCTTACTTTTTCCCCCCACTTAGTATTCTGTTGTGAATGTTTTCCGGAACAGATCCCGTTTTGTCCGGGAAAGGGACTAGAATATGCACCTAAGGGCAGGAGGAGAAGTCCTGAGTGCGGCAGCGTGATGGGAGCAGCCCAGAGCCTGGGGGAGGTGGGCAGGAAACATGAGCAGCTCAGAGAAAGGGGCGAGGGGCTGTCAGAACACTGCCACACTACCACATGGTGGTTTTCCTGCCTCATGGGTTTCCTGAGGGCTCCCCAGAAACACGTGTCAGAAAAGGAAAGCTTCAGGACCACCCTGTCTCAGCCTGACACAGTTCCCCACCCCCATGCCAACATCCAGTTTGGAATGGGTCCCGGAAGGAGGACACAGAGAAGCCACAGAGACAGATAAGAGGAAATACGTATGAAGGAAGTTTTAGAAGGGGGTTGTATTAGATATGTCAACTGAGAAGCAATATAATATGATAATTAAGAGGTCCTACATAGAGTCAAACATGTTTTCAAATCCTAGCTCTGACATTCATTATAATATGATAATTAAGAGGTCCTACATAGAGTCAAACATGTTTTCAAATCCTAGCTCTGACATTCATTTTTTATTTTTATTATTATTTTTTTTTTTTTTGAGCCAGAGTCTCACTCTGTTGCCTGGGCTAGGGTGCCGTGGTGTCATCCTAGCTCACAGCAACCTCAAACTCCTGGGCTCAAGGATCCTCCTGCCTCAGCCTCCCGAGTAGCTGGGACCGCAGGCATGCACCACCATGCCTGGCTAATTTTTTCTATATATTTTTAGTTGTCCAGCTAATTTCTTTCTATTTTTTTAGTAGAAACAGGGTCTTGCTCTTGCTCAGGCTGGTCTCAAACTCCTGAGCTCAAACGTTCCGCCCGCCTTGGCCTCCCAGAGTGCTAGGATTACAGGTGTGAGCCACCGCTCCTGGCCAACACTCATTTTTTAAAATAAAGATTTTAATTTTTTAGAGAAGTTTAGAGTTCACAGAAGAATTGAGCAGAAGGAACAGAGATTTCTCACATACTCCCTGTTCCCCACAGACACAGCCTCCCCTATTATCAACATCCCCCAACAGAGGGGTACATCACTTTCACAGCTGATGACCCTATATCGACACATAATCATGCAAAGTCCATAGTTTCCATTAGGGTCCACTCTTAGTGTTGGGCACTCTACGGGTTTGGACAAATGTGTGACATGTATCCATTATCCATTACAGTATTGTGCAGTTTTTTCACTCCTTAAACATCCTCTGTTCTCTGCCTATTCATCCCTCCCTCTGCCTAACCCCTGGCAACTACTGATCTTTCTGCTGTCTCCATAGTTTTGCCTTTTCCAGAATGCCATGTAGTTGGAATCGTATAGTAGGTAGCATTTTCAGATTGGCTTCCTTAACTTAGTAATATCATATAGGTTTCCTCTGTCTGTTTTCATGTCTTGATAGCTGCCCTCCCTTTCCTGTGACATCCTGGGCATATTACTCAGTCTCTATAAGCTTCAGTTTCCTTGTGTGAAAACGGACCTGACAATAATACCTGTGCATGGGGTCGTTGTGAGAATAAAAAAGAGGTGATAAATGTAAAGTGCTTACTGCACTGCCTGGCAGGAAGAAAGCACTTTGCTCATTCATTTATTCAACAAATAGTTATTATCTACTGTTTCGAGGATGGTGCTGAATGCTAAGTATA
>NW_012144633.1:2581273-2584132 GCF_000956105.1 Propithecus coquereli | reverse complement strand
AGTAGTATTTGGTGAGGAAGTGAAGGAAGAGAAGGAAGTTAGCATTATATTTTCTAGCAGTATTGTGATAAAGGAAAAGAGAAAGTTGGGGTGATAGCTAAAGTGAGAATTTCTTCTTTATTTTTATTTTAGATTGGGAATTTTTGAGCATTCTTCTAGGCTGAGAAGGACCCAGCAGATAGAGATTGAAGGTAGGAAGATAAAGCAGGACTGATTTTGCCTTCAGAACGCCTCATTCCCGTGGATATTTTGCCTGCACTTCGAAAGTGGTAGACTCTGGTATCTTGCTAGGGCCAGAGACCTAAACAATGCAATTTCAATCAGAGATATGGTTAATCAAAAGACTGTACAAAGCATTGCCATGTTTTTTTTAAAAAATCAAAACTATAAATCAAAATAGTCATATTTTTAACTTCTGTATTTTATAATAGTAGTTAAAGTGAAATGTTAAGAAATTGATATCCGGACATAATTAATAATTTATTACTCTGACATTTAAGTGCTATTAATAGCCCCCTTAATATAATCCTGGTTTCATTTTTGCATTTGGTAGAATCTTTTCTTTATACTTAGCCCCAGATTTCAGGTCAGTTTGACGTCGACAACCCTTTTAAAGATTTTTAAATCATTGCTCGTAGTTTTTCTTCTGCCTTGACAAGGCATGGAAAGACATTGACCTGCTGGGTTGACGGTCTCGTGAAACAAGAAAACTTCGTTTGGCCTGCCTAGTCTCTTATCAGCTAGGAATCATGCACATTTTCCATCTTACCTCCTCCCTCTTTCACACAGCAGAAGAAAAAAGATAGATTACTGATTTTTACTTAGTTATTTCTAGCAAAGTTAAATATGCATATAGTTTAAAGCAGGGGTGGGGAACCTTTTCACATTGGAAGGCTGCATCAATTTAGCTGTAATCAAATACGGACACATTCAAGAAACTTCAATTAGATATACTTAAAACATACATTATTTTGTAAGAATCGAACTACTATGTACTTAATAACTTCAAAAAATGAAAACTATTTGTTAACTTTAAAGTTAACTAGCTTTTTAATGACTTTGTTGTGTCCGCTTTTTGTTGGAAAGCATTTGAATATTTGGTTGCAGCATGGAGGTCCACAGTTTCAGTTGATCCTCTAGATGGGTATCAGTCATTTGTGACCTTAAGGGCATTTTGATTTGGGTTAGGTAGGAGAATGGAGATTTGCAGCAATAAGTGGTTGAAAAGCAAGAAAGCATTTTTTGGGCATGTTACCGAAGGTGTGAGTATTCTACTACATTTTTCCCTATTTCAGTTGGGTCTTTCTTAGCATCAGACAACGACTTTAATATGTCATCTACTGAGAGCTCAATCAATTCCCTCTGTAGTTCTTTAGGTGCCTTAGGGATATTAACTAGGTGAGGCTGAAATGCTGATTTGAGTGTGATGCCATGATTCTCGAAGTCAGTGGACCTTTCATTGTATTCTCCAATTAATAGGTCTGTAACAGCTGCGTATTCTTCAAAATGATTGGCATATATCATCCAGCTCACCACTGACCTTTGCTAACTGGGGAAAATGTTCATCCAAAATTTCCTTTTGAAGAAGTGTTTTGAAAAAGGATAGCTTTTTTCGATATGCTTGGATTTTTGGCCACATATCATATATAGACTTAATTTTACTTTGCAAAGAAATATTCTAGTCGTTTTGATTTGACGTGATATCACACAGAAATGCTGCATTCCTATAGAAATCTTCTTTCAATAATTCACATTGTTGATTCTATTCTCCATAAAATTTAACTGTCTGTTCTTGCAGAGATAAACTTTTGGCTAATACCTGTCCCTGTGATAGCCAACACACTTTAGAATGATAGGGCAGATCCACACTGAATACCTCATCCTTCAACTTTAGCATGTTACAAAACTGATGATGCTGTGTTGCATTTGCATGAATATAGTTAACAATATTTATAATTTGTTGCAAAGTGTTTCTTAAAATAGTAGCTTGACCACAGAGATTTTGCTGGTGCAAGATACAATAAAAGAAATGAGAGCATCACCTGGATCTGTTAAAACTTTTTATCTGTGCAATAAACCCTTCATGTTTTCCTGTCACAGAAGGTGCACATACACTCACTAAATTTACAAAATTCAGTCCAACTTCATGACATATATCTAGAAAGTTGTTAAAGTTATCTATTCCCCATGTTCTGTTCACAAAAGTGCCCAAAGCGATTAACTCTTCATAGCAAAGAAAATCTTCTATTATGACCTGAATAAAGTATAAAACCAGCACGGAGTCAGTTAATTCATCCAAAGAAATTGAATAATATATATTTTCCTTTTGAAGTATTGCATGAAGTTGTTCTGTTACATTGAAGCCTAAGTCATGCTGCTGATTATTATGGTTCTCCTTGAAAGAGGCAGTTGTTTGTACTTTGAAATATTATCGGGGTCTAAACATCCTATAACTTTGACAATGCATTCTTTCACAATTTCTACATCACTGAATGGCTTCCCTTTTTTCCCAGAGTATATAAGCTATTTTATAAGTTGCTTCAGTGGCATTATTTCCAGGTCTTATTGCTGCTTGAAAGAATTGTCTTTGCTTTTGCTTTTCATTCTTTAATTGCTGCAATATGACCTTTCATGCCACTCCCTCTAATTTAAAATATTTGTGGTCCTCGTGAGTGTTATAATGCTGATAAGAATTGAATTTCTGTAATGTTGATATTGCAGTATCATAAAGCAAGCAAATCATCTTATCTTTAACAGAAACAAGATAATATTGCAATTCCCAATCCTCATTTAAAAATCTGTTTTCTTCCTTCAGCGTTCTCTTGGTCTTCTTTGACATGATGGGCTGTTAAACAAAAT
>NW_012144633.1:2576249-2577713 GCF_000956105.1 Propithecus coquereli | reverse complement strand
CTCTTTGCAGTGCAGTTTGGTACTATCTGTCAAAATTTAAAAGTTATACCCTTTGACCAAGCAACTTCATTACCAGAAATGTATCCTCTGAATTTGCTTGCACTGGGCATTAAGACATTTATAAGATATTCATTGCAGCATTACTGTAATCACAAAAACTGGAAGCAACCCAGCTGCTCATAGTAGGAGACTGGCTCCATAAATTACAGTATGTTCATTTTAAGGGATTCTAAGCAACCAATAAAAAGAATGAGGCAGATTTATTGATTGATTCAATTATTGATTGGATTATCTCTGACATGTATTGTTAAGTTTAAAAGCAATCGTGTATGAAATGACCCAATTTGTGTGATTTTTAAGTGTTTTTCTTAAATACGTGGATATGCTCTGGAAGAATACATAAGAAAGTAGTAATTATGACTACCTGTAGAGAGGGGACCTGGGAAAATGAGGGGTCAAGAAAGGGAAGGAGACTTGTTTTTTTCCTTAAATATATATATATATATTTAAAACCAACTGCATCTTTTAAAAAAAATAATGTGTGCATTAGTCAGGGTTTTTGGTTGCAAGCAACAGAAACAACTCTAGTTAATTTAATCAGAAAATGAATTTATTAAAGGATATTAGGTAGTTCGCAGGCTCTCCAGGAGGACTAGAGACCCAAAGTTTTCTGTTTTTGTTTTGGTTTTTCGGAGACCGAGTCTCATTCTGTTACCCTGACTACCGTGTAGTGGCATCTTTGTGCAACCTCAAGTGATCTTTCTGCCTCAGCCTTCCAATTGGCTGGTTTTACAGGTGCATGCCACCACGCCCAGCTAATTTTTCTGTTTCTTGTAGAGACCAGGTCTCGCTCTCAGGCTGTTCTTGAACTCCTGACCTCAAGCAATTCTTCTGCCTTGGCCTCCCAGGGTGCTATGATTATAGGAGTGAGCCACTGCACCAGGCCAGAGACTCGGGTTTAGAGGCTACATAGCCAGAAGCAACATCTAAAATTATACTGCAGAACAATCCCATGAAGACACCAATGCCTCCACTGCATGGACACCACTGCAGGGGCAGTGAACACCCCAAGTCTGAATTTTGGTCCCTGCTTCTAGGACTACCACCACTGCAGCACCTGGACACTGAATCTGGTTATTGCAACTGATGCCACTCTCTGCAGAACAGATTCAACAGTCTTAGCTATTTGAGGTCACCAGTTCCTGAGGCAAAGTCCAATGCAGATTCTTATGCCTATGCATAGCTGCAAGGGAAGCTAGAAAATAAGTATCTGGCATTTTCAGTTTCCAAAGTGGGAGATTGTCTCGGTACCCCAAATATAGAGAGTCTGGATAACTGAGGTGGAGAGAGAAAGAGAGAGGAGTAGGGAAGGAAGAGGGAGTTTCACATCAAGTTTCATGTTGCTTTGGGGGAAAGTATTCTGGCTGCCACATGACATACTCACTTTCCTAGCTGGGTCTTTTG
>NW_012144633.1:2573838-2576199 GCF_000956105.1 Propithecus coquereli | reverse complement strand
AATGTTTTAATAAAAATAAAAGGATTTGTTCTGTAAAATTTGGATTCATTTAAAAGGCCTCACTTAAGGACCTATAAGGCCACAGGTTCCCCGCCCCTGGTTTAAAGAATCAAATAGTTCTACATTACTAATTATAAAAAACAGCAGTCCCTGACTCCACTCCTTCATTTCTCACTCCTCAGGGGAAATCACTTTCAATGCTTTAACTAATTCTTTTTTTTTTTTGCAATCACCATATCTCTAAATAGCTACTTCTTAATTTTATTTATTGACTTTCCATCGTGGAAGATGGGGACTCCGCTTTCACCCCTTCCCATACATGCATGTGTATTTCCTGGGCTCATATACCTATATCATTATTAGACTGATACTCAGTGTTTACATTCCTAAGGCCAAATATACACTGTTCACACCTGTGTTGTGTAATAAATTATAATCACTTTCTTTTCTTCAAAAACATTTGCTTTCTGTGGAGTTAATAATTGTCTCATTTTTCATTTGCCTAGTTCTTCTATGCATATGTCAGTAATTTAGTCCATACTCTTCTCTGGTTGTTTAAGTTTCTTCTCAATATGTCCGGACAACTTTGGCCTTCCCTCCATTTCATCTTGAAGAGTTCTTCCAGAGCCTTCTGATCCACGCCGTGCTTCTCTGGGCTGATGGACCTCTAGTCCCGTGGCACAGCTGTCACCCTGTGATTTCTCTTCATCACAAGCTGGGGATTCTCCTCACCTCTGTCTTCAGTGCTCTGGTTCCTGGCTTCTATTCGCACCTCTTCCTCTTTCTTGATCCACTCCGTAGTGTTGGTGGAGCACGTTCTCAGCAGTTTCCTAGGAGAGAGCGCAGGGATGACATGACACACACCATCAGTGCCCTGCCCACATTCTCGAGGCAGTTACCAGACCCAGGCCTTCTAAATTGCGGGTGTACCCTCTAGTTGCCTGAGGGCTTTTTCTGACCATTGAAGGTTTGCTCAGGAAACATTGGGGAATTAGCCCCTCCTCCCTGGCAGAGGCCCTTAGCCAAAGACTGATGAGAGTGAGGAGATAACGATCTCAGCCTGCTCGGCTTGAGGGGGTTTGACTTTACACAGGTCTCTTGGCTTTCCAACTCTACACAGGTCTCTTGGCGTTCCCCGAGGGACCCAGGTTCCAGTTGACAGTCACTTGCTGGCTATGTCAGCTTTCTTGCCTTCCTTTCCTCCCCTCTCCACCCCCTGCAGATGTTTCCTGGGATCATCTTCCAAATAAACTACTTTTGCTCTTATATTTTTTATTTTCCACCTCTTACCTGTTTGCTTTACTATCTACTTTCCAAATCTTCTACTAGGCTTTTTATATTATTGCTGTCATATTTAAATTTCTAAGATCTCTTTTTGTTCTCTAAATGCTCCTTTTTGAAAAATAGCATTCTGTTCTTGTTTCATATATGCACTATCCCTCTTATCTCTTTGAGGTTATTAATAATTTTTGTTTTCTCTTCCTTTCAGAGAGGCTATTGTTTCCCAATTATCTTTAGAGCATTTCTCTCCAGTGTGTCAGGGGCTCAGAGAAGGCTTCCCTAATACTCAGGCTGGCTGTCAGGGTTGCGCAACTAAGTAAGGGAAGGAGGCAAAAGGCAATGCTATAAAAGCTCCTTTTTTTCAGTACGTTGTCCTTTCATACAACAATGCCCGGTCCCCAACCCATCTGACTCTCCCACCAGAAGAAAAACCTCCATTCTCGGGGCACTGTGGGGAAGGAGTCGTCTACCGACAACAGAAGAGGAAGAGGGGGTCTGGGGACCTCATTGCTTCCTGAACTGACTTTCAACTCATTTTATTGTTTTTAGCTGCAACTTCATCCTCATTTCCAAACATACCTGGTGCCACCAGTTGCGGAGCATTTGGGGGACTCCGAAGTGTAAAGAGGGTTGCTTTAGCTCTCTCATCTGCTGGTTTAGGATTCAGCTTTCTCAGCTCTCATTCTAGCTTTTAGAATTATCTTGCTGTTGTTCCTTTTGTATTCTCTTTGTCCTTGCAGGTTTATCCTTAAAAAAAATTCCTTTACCTAAATTCTTATTTGCTTACATATGCTTAAAGAAAGCCTGGAAACACATATAAGAAACTATTATAGTAACTGCACTTACATCTGGACAGGAAGAAAGCAGGAACTGGGCTGATGGGTGACACAGATGAGGGAAACTTTTCTGTCTATGCTTCTTTATATTCTTTTGGTTTTAAAACCATATGAAGGGCGGGGCGTGGTGGCTCATGCCTGTAATCCTAGCACTCTGGGAGGCTGAGGCAGATGGATCGCTCAAGTTCAGGAGTTCGAGACCAGCCTGATCAAGAACGAGACCCTGTCTCTACTAAAAAAAATA
>NW_012144633.1:2568663-2570973 GCF_000956105.1 Propithecus coquereli | reverse complement strand
TATTAAAGACATAAATGATACTTTAAGTGGCTGCATGCCAGTTGTACTGGCAGGTTGGAAAGCACCACAGGCAGACACAGTGCCTGAGGAAGGGATGTCACGGACTATGGAAGGCTTGGTGGTAAGGTGATATTTTTGGTCCAATGAGCCTCGTGGTGTCACTCAAAGCATAAATTGCTTCATATGGAAAGCTACCAACTTGGTCTATATTCAGAGCTGCTTCAGAACATGAAGGGATCTCCCAAATCATCTAGTAGTCCGACCTCATTTGTAGGTGAGGAACAATTTTCCTGGGAGTGGCGGTGATTAGGTGGCTTGCCCAAGACTATCCAGGCAGGAGAGTGACAGCGTTAGGCCTCCTTTCTCCAAGACCTTGACTCATTGTATTGTGTCACATTGCTTTCGGCAACTTTCAGAGGGAGGAGGAAAGCAGTGTTCAGTTTGAAAACACTCATATGCTCAGATTATACTCGATTTTTCAGACAGTAATGCTGGTGCTCCATGTCTGACTTTGTGTCCATGAGTTCTTCCATGAAGTTTTACTTTTACCTCTCCTTTTTCCTGTTGTATGCCTTATTAAGTACCAGTAACTATCTTCTTAGGGACTACAAATCTTGTACTTTTCAATCTTCTCATGGCAATTTGCACTCTTCTTCTCAAACACGTTTTTATTATTTGTTCAAGTCTTGGCAGAATATTGAACAAGACATAATATTATATTAATATCAGATGGATGACAAAAAGAAGGGAAAAAAAGAAAGACAATCAAGTTCACATAGATGCCAAATTCATTTAATCAGGAATGGTCATTTATTTTTTTATTTTTTTTTTTATTTTGAGACAGAGTCTCACTGTGTTGCCCAGGCTAGAGTGCTGTGGCGTCATCCTAGCTCACAGCAACCTCAAACTCCTGGGCTCAAGCGATCCTCCTGCCTCAGCCTCCCGAGTAGCTGGGACTACAGGCATGTGCCACCATGCCCGGCTAATTTTTTCTATATATTTTTAGTTGTCCAATTAATTTCTTTCTATTTTTAGTAAAGACGGAGTCTTGCTCTTGGTCAGGCTAGTTTTGAACTCCTGAGCTCAAACAATCTGCCCGTCTCGGCCTCCCAGAGTGCTAGGATTACAGGCGTGAGCCACTGGGCCCGGCCCAGGAATGGTCATTTAGTACTAGATAATGAGAAGGGGGTAGGATACAAAGTAGAACAAAACACATCCCCTGCTCATGAGAAACTTACTTTCTGGAAGAGCTACCTCCATTCTCGTTTCCTCATGAAAAAATACTGAGCATACACACACAATAATTGCATATTTACTATAAATTATATATGCTCTACTGTAATAATTTTAAAATGTTGTTTAAACCAAATTTTATTAGTATTTTAGATTTTAAAATAGATATAATCAAATCGCATATTTTCTTCCCATACCTCGGTGTATTGTTTTGGGCACTCCACTTTGGAGCCCACTATTCCAAGGAGAATCAGATGGATACCCAAAAATACTATCACAGAAGAGAGTGTTAAGAGGGCTCTAATATCCAGGTAAGCAAAATATTCCAAAAGCATTAAGGAAGCATTGCCAGAGGAAAGGAAGGCTGAGCATATGTGAGGACTTCTGACCTCCTCCTGCGCATAGCATCTCCGGCCTGGGCCAAGGATTAGGGCCAGGCTTGATTTTCTTGGCTGGTGTCTGTGCAAAGGCTGCTTGATAAAAGGCTGTACATGAAGAGCCTGCCTCACCCTGGAAGCATCCATTTCCTGGCACCTCGAGCATGTGAGGGCTTAATAAATAACATGCCATTCCATGAGGATGGGGACAGAGATATTTGACCCATGGCCCAGAGCCACCCTCTACTGTCTACATTCAATGGTGGGGCAGCAAATGCCCTTGATGTAGGGTCAGGAACCTGAGCTAAATCCTAGCTCTCTTACTAACCAATTGTATGACTGCAGCCCTTAACTTCTCCGAGCCTTATTTTTCTCATCTGTAAAAAGGGAGCAATACATGCTTTCCAAGATCATTAACAATTTCTAACATCTGTTGGGTTTTTCACTGTGCTAAGTGCATGACATATATCATCTCATGAAATCTTCATGAGAATATAATGAGGTAGATGCTATGATTGTTCCCATTTTTGCAGGTGTGGAACCTCAGTCTCGGAGTAGATAGTTTGCTAGCACGAGTTCGTACAGCTAGAGTGTGCAGAGACGGGGTTCAGAAGCTTGATGGCCCCTGACACCCATGTCCTACCCACTCCTCTTGGCTGCACACCATGAACACACTTCATGAACTTGGAAGTACGAACAA
>NW_012144633.1:2561819-2568373 GCF_000956105.1 Propithecus coquereli | reverse complement strand
CATGGGCAGAGGCGGTCCTCAGGTCAGCCGGGGCTTCAACAGAGAGAGTGGATGGGGCCTCAAGTCAGAGCCCTAGTGGGCTGGGCGGGTAATTATAAGGAAACATTGCAAAGAAAGTTTCTGTTGTGGTTGTTCCCTCTGTTTACTTTGGGCAGTTCTATCATTTTTTTAACTGACCCTTCCCAGATGAGATCGTCAGTTTTCAGCTGGGTAAAGTCAGGGCCTTGCAACTGATGGGGTATTTGAATCTCCTGTGGCTCAGTTGCTGGAGGGAGGCCACGGCAGCTGACACTCCCCTCCACCCCTTCAGGGAAGCGAAGCCAGGACTGCAAACTTGCTGACAGTGGCCAGCGGCCTGTAAACCCAAACATCCTCCTCTCCTCCGCCTTGGTGTAGCAATGCAAAGAAAACAAAGCCGAGAGCTTTCCAGAGCAGGGCAAGGCTCTAGCCATATTCCCTTCCAGCCGTTCCCTCTTGCACTTTGGCTCACAGCCATGTGGGTACAAGGGTATAATTACAGTTTGAAAACTGCTGACGTCTACTTTTTGGTTGCTTAAATGCAAAAAAAAAAAAAATAAAAAACCAAAAAGCGAAAAAACACACTTTCCTTCATGGCTAAAGATTCACATAGTTGATTCAAACCCAAAGGTGGAAGGTGTATATTTGCTTTTTTTTTTTCATGTTTTCTTAAGTTTGAACAATATTCATGTAGGTGTTTAAGAATCAGAGGGAGGGAAAGCTCATCTGCTTAGTATATTTCCTAAATTGTCTAGTTTTTGTGTGTGTGTGTGTGCACGCGCGTGTGTGTTTGCCTCTGAATACCAAAGAATAGAGAGTCTTTTATGTGTTAAGATTAGAAACATCTGGCCAGCACATCTGAGTAAGGCTGAGCTGAAGTAGAGCAAAACGAGGTGGAATGGCCTACCTTTTTGAATTATGCAATTTTAAGCATCGATGGGACTAAAAGTTACTACATTCAACCTCTTCATTTTGCAGATGAGGAAACAGGCCCAGAGAGGCTAGGACTTGCTTAACGCTCCACAACCAGCATCAGAGGTGAACCCAGGACCCAGGTCTCCTCACTCCCAGTCTGGCGCTCATTGCAAATGTCAGTGCTTACAGAGGACACGTGTATTAACATTTCTTAAATAAAAATGCATAATCCCTCTATGTGAGACACCCAATTATTTCTACTTTTGCAGTTCTTATCCATTGGATACATATTCTTTAGGAGAAAAGAAGAATTTAATATTCATGGAGCACCTACTATATATGCCAGGATTTTAATATATTTTCTCATTTAAATTTCACAACAATACTGCAAGGAAAGTGTTATTACACCTGTTTCATAGATGATGAAACTGAGAGGTTAGATTCCCTGCCCAGGTCCACACAACCAGAAAGCAGTGGGGTCAGGATTCAAATCCAGATCCCTCCCACTCTGCCACTCCCAGACT
This sequence comes from Propithecus coquereli, assembly GCF_000956105.1. Lineage (NCBI taxonomy): Eukaryota > Metazoa > Chordata > Mammalia > Primates > Indriidae > Propithecus > Propithecus coquereli. Next base: position 2,566,916 of record NW_012144633.1, on the reverse strand, counting down.
GCACTACGCCATGCAGCCTAGCCCTGTGCACATCACAGCTTATATTTTCATACTTTCCCACTTTCAAAATTATGAACTAGTTTTCATAATTGTTACTTTTACAGATGTATTCATTCTTTTATCAAATATTTAATAAACAGCTACTCTATGCCAGGCACAGTCAAAACACTGAGGACTTAGTAGTGAGCAACATACATAAATCCCTGCTGTCATAGAGCTAAGATAGTAGAGGGAGGAGCCCACAAGAGCCCAGATAAATGAGTCATCAGACAGCAATTCTAAATAGGATGGTCAGGGAAAGAAAGTCTCATCTGTTTCATTTGAGCAAAGATCTGAAGGTAGTGAGAGAATAATGGGTATCTGGGATATCTGGGAGAAGAAAGTTTGAGGCAAAGAGTGAGTTCAAAGTCACTGGGGAAGGAGGAGGCCTGCTATGTTCAAGACACAGGCCCTATCGGCCCATGTGCCCAGAGTGGAGTGTGTGAGAGGAAAATAGTATTGGATGATGAGGTCGGAGAGATAATGGAGGCCGCATGAGGCGGGGCCTGGGACTAATAAAAGACATTGGCTTTTATGCTAAATGAAAGGGGAGCCGTGGAAGCTTCTAAGTAGAGGATGGACAATTTAAGTTTTCTAAAGGATTACTACATGGGCTGTGTCGAGAGCAGACTAGGGGTGGGGAACAAGGGTGAATGCAGAAATGCCATTGCAATAGTTCAGGTGAGGGGGGACGGTGGCTTGGACCTGGGGTAACAGCAAATGCAGTGAAAAGTGATGCAGTTCAGGGTATATTTTGACAGCGAAGCCAGCAAGATAATCCACCATATTTACACGTCATGATGTCACAAAACACGCTTCTAATTTGGGGATTTAGGTTATTCTTGCTTGTACTGTTACAGATAATATTCTCATTAACATTTCCACTCACGTTTTTTGTATGTCTTATTTCCTTAGGACAGGGGTCCCCAACCTATGGGGGGTTTGTATAATTATTGCATCATATATTACAATGGAATGACAGAGATAAAGTGCACAGTAAATGAAATACACTTGAATCATCGCGAAACCATTCCCTCCCACCTCCCCATCCATGGAAAAATTGTCTTCCGTGGAAACAGCCCCTGGTGCCAAAAAGGTTAGGGACGGCTGCCTTGGGATAGTTCCCAGGAGTTGGATTACGGAGTCAAAGAATGTGATCATCCTGACGAATCTTGCTACGTATTGCCATATTACACAGTAGGTTCCACCAACAGCACCTGAGGAGCTTTAATTTTAAATGCTCCAGAATTTCTGTCCTGTCCCCAGCATCTCTAACTCTCTCCCACTATGGTTTTCTGTTTTTTTTTTTTCTCTCTCCTCCCTCTCTTTTTGGGGAACTTATAAAGGGACGGATAACGAAGATGGACAAAGGTTAGGGCTGGTCACAGAGAGAGGTAAGAAAAGACGGGGAAGAATTTCTTCATTTTATTTTCTTGTCTTACAGCCCTGAGAAAGGGCCAGCTGTTTCCCTTTGTTGGATGAGAATCTTCTTCTGTGAGAATCAACAAACCCACAATACTGCTTACTTTACAGACCTTTTTCCCTTCTGGGGGGATCAATGGGTTTTACCATTTCAATTATCTTTCACAATATCCCCTGGTGGTAGAACAAACTGCCTCCCCTGAGCAAACATTCCTCTCACCAGGGTGGGAAGTTTACCAAACTTTTTGGTCCTTTATTCCCCTCCTCCCTCAGTTTGGTCCCCCTTTCGAAGGACCCATCCCCCTTCTCCACAATTCTAAAGTGTACCTGCTCAGTTCTCCTTATCCAGTTTCATCTTTGGTATGAAAGAAAATGTTTAATTGTTTACTAGAAGTAGGGGTTTTTGATGAATTTTAGGATCTGCTTGTCAATGTCTGCTGATCCTAAAATTCATATGGAAATGCATGGGACTCAGAATGGCCAAAACAATACTGAAAATGAGGAACAAAGTTGGTAGCTTCATGCTTCCCAATTTCAAAACTTACTGCTTAACTATAGTCTTTAAGACGGTGTATTGCTGGTATAAACCTAGACATGTAGATGAATGGAACAGAATTGAGAAATACAAATAAACCCTAACAGTTATGGTCAACTGATTTTCAACAAAGGAGCCAAGACAATTCAATGGGGAAGAAATGGTCTTTTCAACAAATGATGCTAGGACAATGGGATATCCACATGCAAAAGAATTAATTTGGACCCTTACCTAATATCATACACAGGTATTAACTCAGAGAGGATCACAGAGCTAAATGTAGGAGCTAAAAGTATAAAACTCTAAATCTTTGTGACTTTGAGTTAGACAGTAAATCTCTGTGACCTTGAGTTAGGCAATTATTTCTTAGATACAATACCAAAAGCGCAAATGATAAAAGAAAAAGAACAGCTGATAAGTTGAACTCCATCAAAATTAAAAAGTTTTGTGCTTCAAAGGACACCATCAAGAAAGTGAAAGGACAACCCAAAGGAGAAAATATTTGCAAATCATATATCTGATGAGAGACTTGCATCTAGAATATAAAAACACAACTCAATAATAAAAGACAACCCAATTTAAAAATGGACAAATGATTACAATAGATATTTTTCAAAAGAAGACATTCAAATAAGGACATGAAAAATCATTAGGGAAATGTAAATCAAAAGCACAATGAGATATCCCTTCTCACCCATTAGAATGGCTATGATAAAAAAGGCAGCCAATAACAATTGTTGGTGAGGATGTGGAGAAATTGGAACTCTCATACATTGCTGTGGGAAAGTAAAATGATGCAGCCACTTTGGAGAAGTTTGAAAGTCCCTCTAAATGCTAACAATAGAGTTCAGCAATTCCAATCCTAGGTAATCCAAAAGCAAAGAACACATGTCTATACAAAACTTGTACACAAATGTTCATAACATCTTTGTAAAAGCCGAAAAATGGAAACAACTCATATGTCCATCATCTGATGAATACATAAACAAAATGTGTTATACAATGGAACATTATTTGGCAATAGAAAGAAATAAAGTACAGATAGATGCTATAATATGGATGAACCTCAAAAACATTATGCTAGGTTAAAGAAGCCAGCCACAAAAGACCCCATATTGTATGATCCCATTTATATAAATTGTCCAGAATAGGCAAATCCATAGAAATCGAGATTAGATTAGTGGTTGCCTAGGACTGGGGGAGCGAAGGGGTGGGGTTTGGGGGAGTAGAAATGGTGACTGATAGCTAACGGACACGAGGTTTCTTTCTGGGATGATGAAAATATTCTAAAATTAATTATGGTGATGGATGTATAACTATGTAAATATATGAAAAGCTACTGAATTGTACACTTTAAATGTGTAAATTTTATAGGATATCAATTTTATTTCAATAAAGCTGTTTTTTAAAAGTGGCTTCTTGTTACTCTTGAAAAAAGGACACCAGATTGTTTGGTTCTGTGCCCTCAAAAAATTAGTTCATGTAACGCATGAAAGACCATGCTACGGGATTGACCTAAGATGTTGCTAGGAATAAAAGCTGGAGGTAGAGAAGGACGGGGAAGAGGAAGATGAAGTAAGAGATTGAGAAGAGAAATAAAGAACAGGTGAAGCAATGCACACAGAAATGAAGGAACGAATCAGCTCGATGTTGGCAAAACAGGTGGGAGAGGGAGAGGAGAAGGGGGAATGAAATTTGCAGATATTTTTACTGCAACTGTGTCAAAATGGGGGTAGTTCAAAGCAAAGCGTGGTTCAAAGCAAAGCTACAAAGTGAATACTTAAGAGGAGAAAGACTTCACTAATTTGCTGAGCGTCTAAGGCCCTGTACAGCTCACAGGCGTTATTTTGTAAAAGTATGCAAGCACTGTAACCAATTGGAAAAACGAATTATGATTGCTGTTGCCAAACTGCTATCAAAGAAAAATTATAATGTGATTTGGCAAATAGCAGAAAAGATGAAAGATTAACCCTGCCTACGAACAAAATTGTGAATTAACACTAGGTAACTTTCTAAGGAACTGCTCCTTTGTCTAAGTAGAAGTTCCTGTACGTAGTCTTATTTGTACAGACACTCTTGCATCTCAAGAGTCTGTTTTCCCAAAATTAGAGCTTTTTAGAGATATGTTAGATCTAACAGGTGTCCATTTTTAATGTAAGAATTTTAAAATAAGAATACAGGGCAAGTTAAACTAAATAATAAAATGGTTAACTCATTACATCTAGTAAGACACAAACACACACGCACACACACACACACACACACACACACTCCATACCTCCAAAGTTCAAAGTATGTGAAGATACAAATCACACCACTATTAGCTTCTTCCTTATGTGTCTTACCTCTGCCCACTCAAGAGCCTGCTCTTCCTGACAGCCCTGTCATATAGGGCAGAAGAGACAGAGACAGAGACAGAACAGCTGTGACCAGGGCTTACTCATCCGCACAGTCACTAGATGATAATAGTTATAATAACTAACATGTGTAAAGGGTTTTGCAGTATAAAAGCCACTACTGTGCATATGATTTTAATTTAATTTTAATCATCATAGAAAGTCCTCTCCCCCAACCCCCAAACAAAGAGTGTCAAAGCTTAGGAATGAAGTGACTTGTTAAGATCTCTCACTATGCTCTCTTTCTTCAAGTATATAAACCTACCCAAACCTCTCTCAAATTAAAAAAAAATGGAATCCATTCTTTACTGCACATGCTCTCCAGCCAACTTATCTTTCTCCTTTCAAAACTAAGCTTTTTCAAAGAGTAGCTTACACTCCCTGCCTCCTCCTCTTTGTACTCATATTGTTCATTTTCCTTGTCTAAGGAATGCAAAGTACTAAGTCAGGTCACGAGCTGAAAGATCGCACCTGGGAGCGCAGTCACCCAGCCCCTGCAGTTGAGATCGTGCATAATAATTAAACACCACTTGAGGAGTGTCCTTGACCACTGGAGAAAGTGGGAAAACCCTGGGCAAGCACTCAGACTTTGGCAGCTTGCAGCACTCCTCTGAGCTCCAAGGGGCTTCTCATTCTATGGTTACTACCTCCTCCCTCGCTTTCAGAGGGCAGGCATGCAAGAAGGACAGGAGGGAGGGAGGGAGG
>NW_012144633.1:2556405-2557554 GCF_000956105.1 Propithecus coquereli | reverse complement strand
GGAGTTTGAGGTTGCTGTGAGCTAGGCTGACGCCACGGCACTCTAGCCCGGGCAACAGAGCAAGACTCTGTCTCACAAAAAAAAAACAAAAACAAAAAACCAAAGAACAGAACCAGAAACCAACTGGCAAAAGCAGAAGGAATTGAAAACTTAACTGAAAGCCTTTCTATCCCATCTCTGGTTGTAATAAAGCAGACAGAAAAAGCATCAGATTCAGAATTGGCTCTTGCAGCAATTATTAGGAGAGAGAAATTACCCACCCCTTGGGGCTCTCTTGACACATGGTGTGTCCCCCTGCACTTTGCTCTTCAAAGAACAGCTTTTCTGATTACAGATGAGGAAATTTATCTGTAAAATGGAAATAGTGGCTCTCAATCTCACAGGGCTATGGTGAGGATCAAATGAAAACATGTCTGTGAAAGAATCTTACGTGCTGTTAAGAACAGTTCAAATGTTAGCTGCTCTTATTATTAATATTACAAGATGATTTACTGATTAAAGATTCACAAGGATATTTTTAAACAAATTTAAATAAAAGAATGAGACAAATTAGATATAGATAACTTTTTCTCGGAATGACAAAGACACACTCTGTGACAGGGACATAGTTAGATACTGCTGGGGATCATTCTTTGGACTTAGCCAGGCATCTTAAATTAGAAATCAGGCCCATACCTTACTTTCCTCTTACAAAAAAGTAATTTATTTAAAAACTGTGCTAAGTGAGATCTGCAAATCTGGGGTTAAATGGAAAAACATGGCTAGGAATTTCTGAAAATATAGGTCAAATCATTAAAATGAGATGAAAGAAAAAGTCAATTATTTTCTTCACAGGACACAGAAAAGGCAAAATATTATTTGAAATGAATGTTATGGTATTTATTATATAAAAGGATTAGCTTTGTCACCTAAAAGACCATCATTTTAAAAAGGCTATTCTCTTTACAGTGTAGTTGTTTTCCTCTTAGACACTTAGAGGAAGTGGCAGAGAGTCTTTGGATTGGAGTTCTGCTGCCCTCTTCTGGGAACATTAAGTCATGGCCTGTTAAAGGATCCCAAACACTGCAGTATCAGACCAGGGATATTGCCCTATCAGGAGTAAAATAATTATGGAACTGGGTGTTGGTTTCCAGAGGCTAAAGGACCCCA
>NW_012144633.1:2530319-2556355 GCF_000956105.1 Propithecus coquereli | reverse complement strand
GGACAGGGGCAGGCCTGAAGGCATGCTTCTTCCCTTTCCCAGTGCTCCCCAGTTGGTTCTCGTCACTCACATGATAGAAAGCATGATGCAGAGAAATGAGTGAGTATCTTCATTACAGTTTGAAAACTGCTGACATCTACTTTTTGGTTGCTCAAATGCAAAAAAAACAAAACAAAACCAAAAAGCGAAAAAACACACTTTCCTTCATGGCTAAAGGTTCACATAGTTGATTCAAACCCAAAGGTGCAAGGTGGATATTTGCTTTTTTTTTCATGTTTTCTTAAGTTTGAACAATATTCATGTAGGTGTTACTGTGTCTTGGGTACACAGTAAGTTCTCTTTCCCCTCCCAGCTGCGCTAGCAGTATTTCCTGTTCCGTTATCTGAAGCCTGAGGTTGGCACTCTCCGAAGACACAAGTGCCCACTTCCAGTAGAGCCAAGCAACATTTCCTCCAGACTGAGATGGTCACCTCTATTCTCTGTGCTCTGACCTTCCAGCTGCAAAAGCAGAGTTCAGCCCTTATCTCAGATTCTGAGGGAGCGAAGCTGAACAGGTGAATTCCAGAGCCCCAGTGAAGCTCTGTAGTTCCAAGGAGTTCCCAACCTCACCAGTGTTTGATATCTAGACTTAGCTACTACACATTTTCCCACACTTTTCATCCCCTTCCCTATAATTCCAGCTGCTGTGGAATTAGTACTCCTTCGATAGCAAAGGGGACAAATATAGATAGGGTGGGCCACAGGCAAAAATCATAAAGTAGCTGAAATATGTCTCTGACGCTCCCATCTTCTTCCTTTTTCCTTCTCCCTCCATCGAAATCAGGAAAGATCTGAAAATACTCATTATACCTTAGTATATACTTTAGCATAAATTTAATGTTCTCATAACTGTATCTCATAGTTATAAAATTTTAAAAGTTTTGGCCACTACTAGAAGCAGCCTCTTAAGCAGGTAGCAAAGGTATTTTTAGGGAACACGGCAGCCTTCATCTGGGAATCACCCCAGCTCCTTAGAAACAGTCTCATACCCCGGATCTTTGTGCTCACCAAGCTGGACTGTGCAGGGAGTTTGAGATGAAATGGTCCAGAGTTTTCATTTCAGGGACCTTCGCCCAACCTCTACATTTCTGGTTGCTTTTCTGTCATCACCCACCTACTTAGGCCAGTACCTGGTGATACCCATGGTGACCCAGGAAGGCTGGATCAGAGGAAGTGGAGGACAGACTGTGCTGATGATATATTAAACTCTGTGGCTTCTTACTCCTCCACAAGACTCCTCATCAGAGGGTGCGGCTTGGGTCATGCTGGGCACTCAGCAGCTTTGTGGTGGGTATCGATTTGTGCTTCCTCCCCTTCGCTTTCGATTCAATGCTTTCCTGTTGCAGTCTGAGCAGCTCTGTGTAACCACAGCCTCACAACAGCTACCACTGCATGCAAACTGGATCCATGCAGGGGTAAGCGTAGGGCAACCATAGGGTAAGGGTTGCGAGGTAACAAAGGAGAGTGGTAGAAGCCAGCTGGAAATGAAAACTTCCAAAGCTAGAATGTCATGATGAATAACAATCAAGAAAATATTCTAGTATCATTAAAAAATATATTTTCCAGTTTATATTCAGCTATGATAAAAGTCAATCCTAAGTTAATAGCTCAAATACATTTTCATTAGAACATACCCTTGGATGTATTTTTCAAAGAAATAAATATATAGGATGAGATAACAAATTCTGGTTTTAGTTCAAGAATTAATAAAAAATTAAGTATCCAAGATCAGTTCTGAGTTGGGAATAAGCTAAATGACAAGCTGAGGGTAGAATTTAGTCCACATATGTTTGAAGCCATATAATAGAATGTTCCAGGCAGAGGAAACAAATTTGTGAAGGCCTAGAAGCAAGAGGAAGCAGGTATGTTTGAAACGTGGAGGTCGGCGTGAGCGGTGTTCAGACTGACAGCAGGCTGCTGATCATGACAGGCTTGTGAGTGGTGTTCGGAAGTTTGGACTCTAGCCTAAGGAAAGTGGGAGATCACTTAAAGGATTTCCATCAGAAAGGGTGAATTTACCAGAACTGCATTTATATAAGTAACCTTCCGGTGGTTGGTGGAAAATGATCCAAAGGGAGAAAAACTGGAGGCAGGAAACTTGCAAAAGGATAGGCAAAAGTCCACACGGAAGGTGATCGCTTGGGCCAGGTGGTGACAGTGGGGATGCAGAGAAGTGGATGGATTCAAAGATTTCACTGGACTTGGTTAATGACTGAATGTGGAAGGTGAGCAAAAGAGTAATCAAGCCTGAATCCTAGGTTTCTGGCTAGAGAAACTGGGTGGATGGTGTGATACATATTTGAAAAAAAAGCATCATAAGAGGAATAAGTTTGAGGGAATGAGTTGTTTAATATGTTTTCAGGAATTTCCAACTGAAGAAGTTCTAGAAGATATATGAGTCTGGAATTCAGGGAAGGTAGAGGTTTGAAAATCGTTGGCATACAGCTCTTAACAATGCCACGGAAGGGGATGAGATTTCTCACAGAGGATGTGTAGAGGGAAAAGAGGCTGACATAGAACCGGGTCCTGAGGAACACCAGCACTTTAGGAGCTGACAGAGAAAGAGGAGCTTGCAAAGGATACTGAAGATCCATGACTGGGGTAGGGAAAAAATAATACTGCGTGGAAACCAAAGAAAGACAGCGAGTCTATCAAACAGCACGTGGTCAATCGCATCAGATGCTGCTCAGATGGCAAGGAAGATAAAGACTGATGCATCCACTGGACTTGGTAACACGGGAGGCAAGGGCACCAGTGTGCTGGGTGAAAGCCCTTTATATACAGTGAGAGCCAATGCCAGATGGGTTTGGATTGAAAGGTGAGAAGTGAAGAATCAGAAACAGCGAGGGCACACGTCTCATTTAGCAAGGCGCACATACCATCCCCTCTACCCGAACTGCCCTCCACGTTGTCCCTGCTTGGCAAATCTTACTCATTCTGGGACAGGGCTGCAATGAAGGGCATCTGTTAATACAAACGAACAAAAATCTGAGGAATATGTATATTTTTCCAGCCAGAGCCGAAATTCAGGAAGTGAGTGGATTATTCCGTGCTCTCCAGACAAGAACTTTCAACCAATACAGAAGGCCTATATATTCCCTGGTGCCAATGTGGGGGTGTTGATCTACATTACGCCAAGAATGTGATGCAATTCTCAAGAACGGGAAGAGGTTTAGCTGGAATGGAAAGAGGACTCTGACTTGGGGGTGGTGTAGAATGGGTGGAGTGAGAAACAGGGTAGTTTTTTTTTTTTTTTTTTTCAAAGAACAGAGCCAGGCTGGGCGGGGTGGCTCACGCTTGTAATCCTAGCACTCTGGGAGGCTGAGGCAGGAGGATCGCTCAATGTCAGGAGTTCGAGACCAGCCTGAGCAAGAGCGAGACCCAGTCTCTACTAAAGATAGAAAGAAATTAGCTGCACAACTAAAAATATATAGAAAAAATTAGCCAGGCATGGTGGCACATGTCTGTAATCCCAGCTACTCGGGAGGCTGAGGCAGGAGGATCGCTTGAGCCCTGGAGTTTGAGGTTGCTGTGAGCTAGGCTGACGCCACGGCACTCTAGCCCGGGCAACAGAGCAAGACTCTGTCTCACAAAAAAAAAACAAAAACAAAAAACCAAAGAACAGAACCAGAAACCAACTGGCAAAAGCAGAAGGAATTGAAAACTTAACTGAAAGCCTTTCTATCCCATCTCTGGTTGTAATAAAGCAGACAGAAAAAGCATCAGATTCAGAATTGGCTCTTGCAGCAATTATTAGGAGAGAGAAATTACCCACCCCTTGGGGCTCTCTTGACACATGGTGTGTCCCCCTGCACTTTGCTCTTCAAAGAACAGCTTTTCTGATTACAGATGAGGAAATTTATCTGTAAAATGGAAATAGTGGCTCTCAACCTCACAGGGCTATGGTGAGGATCAAATGAAAACATGTCTGTGAAAGAATCTTACATGCTGTTAAGAACAGTTCAAATGTTAGCTGCTCTTATTATTAATATTACAAGATGATTTACTGATTAAAGATTCACAAGGATATTTTTAAACAAATTTAAATAAAAGAATGAGACAAATTAGATATAGATAACTTTTTCTCGGAATGACAAAGACACACTCTGTGACAGGGACATAGTTAGATACTGCTGGGGATCATTCTTTGGACTTAGCCAGGCATCTTAAATTAGAAATCAGGCCCAGACCTTACTTTCCTCTTACAAAAAAGTAATTTATTTAAAAACTGTGCTAAGTGAGATCTGCAAATCTGGGGTTAAATGGAAAAACATGGCTAGGAATTTCTGAAAATATAGGTCAAATCATTAAAATGAGATGAAAGAAAAAGTCAATTATTTTCTTCACAGGACACAGAAAAGGCAAAATATTATTTGAAATGAATGTTATGGTATTTATTATATAAAAGGATTAGCTTTGTCACCTAAAAGACCATCATTTTAAAAAGGCTATTCTCTTTACAGTGTAGTTGTTTTCCTCTTAGACACTTAGAGGAAGTGGCAGAGAGTCTTTGGATTGGAGTTCTGCTGCCCTCTTCTGGGAACATTAAGTCATGGCCTGTTAAAGGATCCCAAACACTGCAGTATCAGACCAGGGATATTGCCCTATCAGGAGTAAAATAATTATGGAACTGGGTGTTGGTTTCCAGAGGCTAAAGGACCCCAAACACTGCAGTATCAGACCAGGGATATTGCCCTATCAGGAGTAAAGTAATTCTGGAACTGGGCATTATTTTCCAGAGGAAGGGGCAGGGCTGCACTGGTCACAGATGCTTTTTTTGAAGTTATAATGGTAATAATACCATATACTTACAGGTCACTTCAAGGTTTATAAAATCCTCACAACCATTATTGCATTTTTGCCTTCTTTGATCCTCAAATAGTCCTCGTGAAGTAGGCAGAGAAGACTTTATTCCCATTTTTTGCATGGAGAAATGAGGCACGTAGTGCCTAAGAAACATACCTAAAGTCCTGCTCCCAGGGAGTGACTCAGTGGTCCCCAACCTTTTTGGTACCCGGGACTGGTTTCATGGAAGAAAATTTTTCCACAGACCGGGGGTGGGGTGGAGCGGGGAGAGATGGTTTGGGGATGATTCAAGCACATTACATTTATTTTTATTATTATTATAATAGAAATAAAGTGCACGATAAATGTCTGCAAGCAACTGATTTATTATGGTCTCTGTGCAAACCTTTCTGCTAATGATGATCTGTATTTGCAGCTGCTCCCAGCAGTAGCATTGCTGCCTCAGCTCCACCTCAGACCATCAGGCATTAGATTCTCATAAGGAGGGTGCAACCTAGATGCCTCGCATGCGCAGTTTACAGTAGGATTCGCGTTTCTATGAGAATCTAATGACCCACTGATCTGACAGGAGGCAGAGCTCGGGCGGTGATGCAAGCAATGGGGATTGGCTGTAAATACAGAAGCTTCACTGGCTTGCCTGACACTCACTTCCTGCCATGTGGCCCAGTTCCTAACAGGTCACGGACTGGTATCGGTCCATGGCCAGGGGATTGGGGACTGAGTCCTGACTCACCTCACCTTACGTTACCTACTGCATGTGATGTCATTTCCGTTGCAGTTTCATATGACTCTCATCTTCAGCAATGTCCGTTTTATACCATAGTGTCCAACTAATTTATAAAATGCTAAATATGCTACTTTGTATATGATTCTAGCAAGGTCACACTGTTATTGTAGCAAAAACAAACATATTAATATAAATTCCACAAGCAAGTTGATAGGCTAAGAAGCAGAACTTCTTAAACTTTTGCTTAGAAGTTTTTCAGTGTCTATTTTTTTTTCTTTTTAAAAGACGCTTTAGCAAGCAAGAGTTTTGTAATAATTAAGTCCCAACTCTGCTACTGGGGAAAAATGAGTTTCAGAAAGATGGAAGAAAAAGTGGAGTATAAAGATGAAAAAAAATCAAGAAAAACCAATTTGAAAGTCAAAGTGCTTTTATTCTAAAGTTATAAGTGTGCAAATAAACACATTCTGCATATTAAGGCAAATGGCTAAAAAAGGCAGATAAATTGATATGGCCGTCAGTGCTTTTGTCATCTTCCTTCCTGTCCCTCCCTGCATGCCCAGTCCTACCTACACGACCTGCAAGAAAATAACTGGGAGATGTTTAACAGGTGCAAACTGCCATTAGTTGGTCAAAACTAAGCCTTAACCATTTTTTTAACTTGAGCATGTTAATAAATATTTCTTAAATATTTCTAAAATATTTCTTACCTTATATGGCATATTGGTCAAGGTATTTATCACTGGAGTCACTTTTTCAGATGGAAAATTGTTAAGTAGTTAACTAATTCGAAAGTTCATTAAACATTATTTACACAACATAGAAGCAACTATAGGTGTGGTGGTCAGCTGGAAACATTCCCAGACCAAGATCTGCTGGTCTGACTTTTGTGCTTTCTCTCCAGATTTAAGTTGCCTCTGTGCCTTAATTTCCTCTCCTTCTCCCCTTGCCTTTCAGTTGTTTCTGCCCCAAAGAATCAATTTCATTTGCTGAATTTTCTTCCTCTTCTCCGATGTGTTCACTATATATTGATATAATCTTATTCGTCTTCTTTTCTTTGGACTTTTTAAGTGCCTTTCTTTTCCCATTCCTCTACAAGGCCTATACCATTTTACCCCACTTTATTTTCTCCTTTTTTTCAAATTAAATGCATATTTATGAAGCAGCCAGTTCCAAAAAACTTGTACGTACAATTTTGTAATTCCATGTATTCATCCTGCAAATATTTGTTGAGTACCTCCAATGTGTCGGCCACTGTACTGAATGGCAAGGATTCAAAGACCATGTGAATAACAACCGGTCTCTACCAGGGATCTCACGAGGCATGTAGCCAAGGAGACAAACAAGCACACACTGATGCTATTTATTTACGAGGCAGAGTCTTGCTCTGTTGCCCCAGCTAGAGTGCAGTGGCATCATCGTAGCTCACTGCAACCTCAGACTCCTCAGGCTCAAATTATCTTCCTGCCTCAGCCTCCTGAGCAACTGGGACTACAAGCGCACACCACCACACCTGGCTAATTTTTCTATTTTAGGTAGAGATGGGGTCTTGCTCTTGCTCAGACTGGTCTTGAACTCCTGAGCTCAAGTGATCCTCCCACCTTGGCCTTCCAGAGTGTTAGGATTACAGGCGTGAGCCATGGCGACCAGCCTGAATGCTATTTTAAATTGGGAGATTCTATACTGGAAATATGAGCAAGTTGCTGTGGGAGGATAAAACCATAACTTCTCCCAGGTCAGTGGGAAGGAGGGCGTGACAAAGTTAGAAAAGGCTTTACAAAGAAGATACTTGAGCTGGGTCTTTGAAAGAAGACCAGAACTTTAGCAGGTGTCTTAGTCTGTTTTCTGCTGCTGTAACAGAATACCTGAGACTGGGCCATTTATAAAGAAAAGAGTTTTATTTAGTTACAGTTCTATAGGCTGGGAAGTTCAAGATAGGGCAGCCGCATCTGACAGCTTCTGGTGACGGTCTCATGCTGCATCAAAACATGGCAGGGAAACAGAAAGGGAACTAGCCAAGTGCAAAAAGAGCAAAATATGAGAGGCAACCTCCCTGTATAACAACTCATTCTCATGGAAACTAACTATTCCCTCAAGAACTAATCTAGTCTTGGGAGAAAGACATTAATCCACTTTAACAATCTAATCACTTCTTAAAGGCACAACCTCCCCAAACTGTTATATGGGCAATTAATATTCAACATGAGCTTTGGAGTGGATAAAGCACATCCAAACCATAGCAGCAGGTTTAAAGAAAAAAGGATAAGAGTAAGGTACACAAAAAGATATTCTGGAGAGAAGCCATAGAATAAGCCAAGGCACAAGGTAAAGTATTTGGTTAGAGAAGCCTAGATTTAGTGTGGCTGAAACAAAATACAGGCGGTAGGGAGTGGCAGGAGATGATGAGTCTGGAGTGGTACAATGGGGCTGGATTGCAGAGGGCAGAGTACATGATCTTTTATTCTACAGGAAATGTGGTATGCTTTGCTTTTAGAAAATTTCTGGCATTATCATGGTATTACTGAGATGAAAGAAGGATATATGGAAGGAAAGCAGTAAGGAAGCCACTGCAAGAATCTACATTAAAGTTAATGAGTGTTTGAACCCAAGGCGAAAACAACGGAAAGGAAGTGATGGATGAAAAATATTTTGAAGGTTATGAAAAACAGATTTTGGTTGACAGTTGAGTTAGAGGTGGAAGCAGAAAACAGAGGAGTCAAATGTAATTCATGACTTATAGTTAAGATAAAGGGGTAGCAGGTGATACCTAAAAATGAGAAATATAGCAGGAAGCACAGGTTAGGTTTTATCCTGAGAGCAATCGAGTGGAGGTAATGACATTTTAGATGCAATGAAGTACTTATGGGATATTGAAAAAAAGATATCCAATAAGCACCAAAAAATTTGGGCCTGGAATACAAGTTTGAAGATAGATGTATTTGGGAGTTACCGGTAATACAGGTAATAGTTGAAGCCCTATAGAAGATAAACTAGAGGAGCTTGAAGAATTCTTGCAATGTTTGAAAATTTTAATAAAGGAATTCTTTAAAGCAGGGGCATTATTTTCATCAACTAATGTGTGCTGACTAAAATGAGAAAATACAGCATACCATAAAATCAATAAAAGGTAAGATAATGCCTAAATATAAAGAATATAAGACTTAGTTGATTTTGGAGCTCTCATTTACAAAAGCAAAGTTGCAGCATTATATTAACCTATAAGCAAAAACAGCACCTAGAGTAATGAAAAAGAAAGTAAAACGGAAAAGGATAAAATAAGTGACGGAAAGAGAAGAGAATGAGCAAAAAAGACATAGGAAAACTAGGGAGATTTATTTTTTTTAAAAAAACATTTTGCCATCTCTTAGTAAATCAGATGTAGAAAACTGTTGAATTAACATTGAGATCAAATGAATAAATAAAGAAGCAAATAAAATAAGATGTACTACAAACCAAGGGTGGAAAAGGGCAAATGAGATCACAAGAAGAAAAATTATTTAAAGGGAATGAAGGGGGAAATGATGAAAAAGGGGACTGGAATAATAAAATAAAATTGTAACACACACACACACACACACACACACACACACACACACATATACCTTCCAAAATAAGTTTACTAATAACTTGACAGGACAAAGTGAAATGCTTAAGACAAACATGTCTACATCATTTTTAGTAGTATACAGTATAGTGAAGTAGTAAACTGATTAAGTGTTTAGCAGCCCTAGATCTGAATCCAAGTACTTCAACTTGCTAGCTATGTGACCTTGGACAAGAACAGAAAATGGTTATAAGCATTGTAAATACATGTAAAATGCCCAATACTTGGTGCTCAAAAAATGAAGGTTGTGAGAGAAAAAATTTAGTTCAGGATATATTACTACATGAAAGTCAAATTTCCAATGATTTTTCAAATCTAAAACGTGGATTGTTATAGCGCTTGAAATAAACTTTATTAGAACTAAAACCATGGATTGTTACAGCACTTGAAATAAACTTTATTAGAACTTAGTGACTACATTGCTTGAGATAGTTTTATACTGTTGGGTCAACCCTGCGTGACAGTGAGTAAGAATAGTATGTGAGACTCAATTTGCTTGTTCTATCTCAAACTGTGTCACATATGCTGCAAATTTTTCTTTGGGGACCTTTACAGTACAAGCTATTTGGTCCAATTACTTAATATGCAATTACAGAAGCAGTAGCATCTATATATACAATCACTGCTATTTGCCTTCCTGCTGAGAGGTCTGAAACAATAACAAAAACACTAGGTGGGGCTCAGCCAGTTATGCTAAATACACTAACCAAAAGCCACAATTGTGTGGCCACCAACATCCAAGCCCTTAGTTGTGAAAACTCCCAATAAGATGGGAATTTAAACTATGAGATGTTTTATCATACGTGTTTTATTAAATCCTGTGGGTGCAGAAATGATCATCCATTTTCCTTAACTTGCTTTTGTGAGAAGAATTCTTACTGATAAAAGTAGAAAATTTCAAGCTCCTTAAATGTGATTTTGAGTAACTGGGACCAAAAAAAATTTTTTTTCTATAGAACCAGATCCCTGAATGCACTACAGAAAAATACTATTTGATATGATTTTTTTTGTACACACAATTTTTCAAGAATACATTTCATCCACAAAGCGAGTTCAAACTGTAGAATTCTTTCAATTCACCACATTTTCAAGGCTTCTGGGTACTTACCTTTGCATTCCACATCCTATGTATCTGTAGTTCTTAATTGAGGGATCATGGGCCACTAGATCACAAACACTTTGTGGTCCTTGAATAGCCTGAAATAGTATGTGATACTTGGTGTGCACATACACATGAACATTTTTGTGGGGCAAAGGCACATACCTTTCATCAGATTTTCAAAGGTTTCTCAAAAAGCTTAAGAACCACTGTCAGACATTTAAATAACAAGATTTCTGTACAATGTGCCACATATTTCTAAATTTTGACATTTGTGAGATGTCTTCATTAAAGCAAACCATGAAGTTCAGTGTCACGATAATCAGAAAAGCTACTTGTGAAAGTAGTTCTATGTTTACATTTCCCAGTGCTTCACACAATTCTCAACCCATTGCAATCTGGCTTCTGTCCCCAGTTCTCTTGAATTACTTCTGCCCATGTGATTAAGTTCCTGGTTGTTAAATTCAAAATAAGTGTTTTGGTACTTATTTTATTTGACTGCTTTGTGGTATAGCTGTTAAAAATCACAAACTCGAGCCAAACTGCCTAAGTTCAAATCTTAGCTCCATCACTTTCTAGCTCTATGACTTAGGGCAAAGTACTTAACTCTTCTGTGCCTCAGAGTAGTATCCTTTGTAAAGGTGTGAATTTATTTATATAATGGTGTGAATAGCACTTACTTCAAAAGGTATGCCAATGTGAGCATTAAATAAGCTCCTAACAAAGGAGTGTTATGCAGTAGTTATTATCTGGTACCTCTGACCACTCCTTTCTTGAAAATCACTTGAAACCTGCCTATTTGATTTTGCCTTTCATAGCTCCTTAGTTCATCTCCCTTCTTCCAGGCTTATTCCTTGGTAATATATCTTTTACGCTTTAGCCAAAATGATCCTTTGAAATTATAAATCTGATGTCATCCTTTGCCATAGCTATTAGTATAGTCTAAACTTCTCACACAGTAGACATGTCCCTTTATGACAGTGTACTAGTCTAATTATCCTTTCTCATGTCTCCTCTATTGTCCGCACTTAACCTATAAGGTTAAGCTGAACCAATTCCCAAAATGTGCCTCATTCTCTTTACTCATGCCTTTGCACATGCCATTCACCTTGCCTAGAATGCCCCATTCTCTCCTTCTTCTCTAGGAAGTCTCCTCTTACCACACTCCTTCCCAAAATAAATTAGGTGTCCTTTCTTAATGTGCCTCCAATAGCTTCATATGGTATTTATCACATTCTACTTTAGAATGCCCATTTGGTTGCTGATACATTTCATCTAGTCAGATCTTCCCCACTACTTCCTATAAAGAAAAGAAGTAGGAGCCATACTGTGACACTGTTGTTCTCTCATTTTTCTGCTATTCCAATCTTAAATCACTTTGTTCCTTTGTTCATCATTTACCCCACCCCTTCTTTTTTAATTAGCCCACTGAAATTAGGTAGAAATGTACCTAAGAAAGGATATGCGTACATTAGTTAACTAGATAACAAAACTTCACACTGCAGGGAACATTCTAGAAGTATTTATTTCATTGCTGACCATCAGGTTGCAGCATGCAACTCTCAACAATGAGCTGCTACTCTCCACTTGTATAGAAGCACCAAATGCTATGGTACCACTACTTAGGTTTTCAGCCTTTCAAAGGCTATTGCCAACATCATTACTTAGGGAGGGGCCTTTTAGGGACTTAAAAGCACTTATTTTCTATAAAAAGTAACTTCATATATTTCATGCACATAACTCCAATTGGCAGATTTAGGTCCATAATAGAAAGAAAAAAATTCTAGTTTTGTAAATTATCAGGAATAAAATAAACATTTCTCCTTGCTTTGTTATAACGAAGATTTTTTTTTTCCTCTACCAGCAATCAGGACAGTAGCTTTGATGATCCCTCAGGGTTATAAAATTGCTTACTGGTTAAAGTTCTTTCCAAAGATATTAAGAAATAAGAAGTTGGCTCATTTTTCTGTACAATTTAAAGAAATACTTGCAGTATATGCAGGAGTTATAGGTTATATTGTAGACCCTGTGATAATATTTAAAAGGCCTATTCTCCCCATTTACAAAATTCCACCTCAGAAGGTAAAAGGAAATCCCCATCATCCATTAGCAAAAAAGGAAAAAATCATAGGTACTTTTATTAGTTAATAGAAACCACTGTAAATGAGTTACCTGGCTCTAGATCATTCTCAGGGAATTTACATAAACTGAAACGGGAATGAGGTACCCTCAGAGACTTTCTCAGATAAATGTATTTAGTAGTTTGAGTAGCTGATCTGCAAAAAGTTTAAATTTAATTAACTATACAGCTGAACATTTTCCATTTTGAAATTTGAGAATATCCTGAGAGGATGTTTATGGAACATAAAATTACTAAGCACAGGGAAGTTTTTAAAACGTTAGCATATTATGACAGGAGGAAAACAAAGAGTGGGGAAAACCACAGTAGAGAAAGTGAGGAAGGGGCAGGACAAAGCCATGGTTATGAGCTGGGTCCTTCTTCTCATTAAGCCAGGGGCCTCTGACTATCCATGTGCCATACTCACTCTTACACTAACATAAACCAGATGCTGTAAAATAAAATTAATAATGTCCCAAACTAATTTAAGTCTTGTATAAGGAGTAAATGAGAGAAAACATTTGAGCTTCTTAATCAAGGAGTGTTATAATTTCAAGGCATCTTAATATAATTCATTTAACCCTAAAGCAATTGTGCAAACAACAAAGGTTAACTTCCTACAGGGGCCAATAGACAAGATCTGTGCAGCACAGCAATTAACCTTCACATACTGCAGTCTTGTTTGAAAGGCCGTCAACAACTCAGATTACTGAAAATCACAACTATCACCAACAAAAGGAATGTTGATTAGAGACAAAAAACTTCCCAAAGGGCTGCCTTCTTTGAAGGAATTTCAAAATGTTGCTAGCACAGGTTGGCTAAGCTAAATCTCACCGATGGCTCCATTAGAGAAATGAGAATGTCCCAGTCAGTGATGTTTTAAAAATGTACTGGGAAAGGAAAAAACAAAATAAAACAATCTACTGTTCCCTAACATATATGGCTTAGCACCCAGAGAAAGCCTCTGCCCCCAAAAGAGACTTTCTACATAGGTTAAGCTTCAGTCAATGAGGCAAAACCTTTCATTTTCAGGACATGGTCTTTTCTTGCAAGGTCTTTAGAGGCAGAAGTTCCACTTGGATTCTAATACACATCCCTGTGAGCTCAGCTTCCTGAAAACATACACCTACGAGGTTCTGGGTTCTCCCTTACCAGTGACCGTATTCACTACTTCACAGCCACCAGAATCGCACATACACTATTAACATGATGAAAAATACAGCTACTGCTGCAAGTTTCGCATAAGTGGAACGCATGTTCAAGTACTTCGCGTCCTGGCGGTATTTCTTGGACAGACTGGATAAATTGTTAGCCTTTGAATCCAATGCTGTCAAAGAAGAAAAAGAAAGGCATAAATTAGTCTCCGGAAATATTTTATCAAAAGTATTCAGGCATAAAGATAATCAAAATGAGTGGCACTAGAGAAATCAACCATGAAGCTTAAATTATCATTTTTATTTTAAGGGTAAGGTTGTATACACTGATTAATTTATGATCCTGAAACACTGTAAAATCCACAATACATTTAAAAATTATCAGAATAAATTATGTTCAAATTCTTGAGGCCGTATAGTGAGGTGGTTAGTACGGGCTCTGGCCTTGGACCCTTCGGTTCAAATATCAGCTGTATCAGCCACACAATGTTGGTCAAGTCACTTAAATTCTCTAAAACTCAGTTTCTTCATATGTAAAATAGGGATAGTAACAGTAACTACATCATAAGATTGTAGGTACATGAGTTTGCCTGTAAAATGAGCACAATGTCTGCATATGGTAAACATTTAATAAATTCTACCTGATATTTTTCTAATAATTATAATCATCTTCATAATATTTTAATGGTCTAAATCACATTCTTGCATATTTTAAAAAATGATAATCCATATAAAGTAAGACTCAGATAACTGGTAAATTCAATTATCCAGACACTGTCTTAAGCTACACTTCAAGGATGACTACTATTAAAATTTCTAGCTTTTTTTGTTACAACAAAGGGCTCATTTGCCGTTCTGTAGTGCACGTATCTTGCTCTTACTCTGTAAACCTATATCTTGCTCTTACTATGTAATCCTATCTTTCTCTCCTCAATAAACATCGTTTTATACCTCAAAGAGCTAAAAGTAGAACTACTATTTGATCCAGCAATCCCATTACTGGGCATCTACCCAAAGGAAAAAAAAATATTCTATAAAAAAGACATCTGCACTAGAATGTGCAGCAGCAGCAGAATTCACAATTGCAAAGAAGTAGAAACAACCCAAGTGCCCATCGATACATGAGTGGATTAATAAAATGTGGTATATGTATACCATGGAGTTCTACTCAGCCACAAAAAACAATGGTGATCTAATACCTCTTGCATTATCCTGGATAGAGCTGGAGCCCATTCTACAAAGTGAAGTATCACAAGAATGGAAAAACAAGCACCACATATACTCATCATCAAATTGGTATTAAATGATCAACACTTACGTGCACATATAGTAGTAACATTCAATGGGGGTTGGGCAGGTGGGAGCAGGGAGGAGGGGATGGGTATATTCACACCTAATGGGTACAGTGCGCACTGTCTGGGGGATGGACACGCTTGAAGCTCTGACTCGGGTGGGGGCAAAGGCAATATATGTAACCTAAACATTTGTGTCCCTGTAATATGCTGAAATAAAAAAATAAAATTAAAATAAAATTTAAAAAAAGATAATAGACAAGGGAAAAAAAATAAACCTCATTTTGTGCTTACCTTGCCAAAAAAAAAAAAAAATTCTAAGATCCTCCACTTAGTAAAGACTATTGCAAAGTTAAAAGCTGTCAGAAATTATATTTCAACAGACACATGAAAGTTGTATTGTAACTAAAAATACTAACAGGTGCCTGGGCACAGTGGCTCATGCCTGTAAACCCAGCACTTTGAGAGGCCAAGGTGGGAGGATGGCTTGAGGCCAGGAGTTCTAGACCAGCTTAGGTAACAGCAAGAGACCTCGTCTCTACAAATAAAATAAAACAAAAAAACAAACCAAAAAAACCCCGAAACAAAAACAAGTGCTACAAAGCACCAATATCTAGTAAATTAAGTTTTTTAGAATTTTCTGAAGTTTATTTTTCCCTCCCAAGGACATCCATCTATAATGTTGTTATGTTCTTATAATTATCAATTGAGCACTTAAAGAAATAGCCAGATAAAGTTAGATCAGATTAAAATATAGAGCATATTTTAATAATAAAAACAAACTCTCTGCTTGATATAAATAAATTCTGACCAACTTCTTATTTCTTTAAGTTTTTATAAAACTATTGTGCAATCTGAATTTGTTTGTTCTTCCTTAGAGAAGGCTTTTGGAATATTTGGAGTTGCTTAATAGAGACTGATTTTGATTGGGAAATGTGGCATTACTTAACAACACAGGCATGACAGCCACATCTAAATTAGCAACTGATTGTATGAGTAAGAAAAACATCTAGTCACGAAAGAGAACAGTTAGGGGTGAGAAATAACCATGACAATGCTCAAGGAATCTTTCCAGCCAGCCTACTAAAATGCACACTCCATTGGACAGGGATTTTTAACTATTGTTTACTGTTACATCCTAAGTGCTCTGAACAGGGCCTGGCACAGAGTCAGCACTCAACAAACATTTGCTGAAAGAATCTAAATCTGCTGAGAATTGTTCAGAGGAACAATTATTAGGCCATAGGAAATAAGTAATCGTTAAGAGAATTCCTCTATCTAGGAACATTTTGAAACACAAGATATCATAAAGACAAAGCTACTGTTTGGAGAAGTCATTCAGCAAATATTTATGTTACTAGTACCATGTGAAGTGCTAGAGGATACAATAATGATCAAAATACAGATGATCCCTTCCTTTGTGGAACTGCAGGGAGTGATACCTTATAGGGGTGATACCTTTGAATGAAAAAATAAAACCCATGGCTTAAAAGAATAGGTATATTTAGGCAGTAAAAAAGGACATAATTTGTACTGAAAGAACACACAGAACTACTCTTGGGTCTTAAATGCAAAGTAGATTAGTTCTAAAACTAGAAATCAGAAAGAGAAGGAGGTGTAAAAGATGGATTCTTATGAAGAAACTTAAAGAAGAAAATATTCTTTAAGGTAAGCTAAGCCCTTTACTGTCCTTCAAATATGCTCTGTTCAGATATGCTTTTTCTTCCACTTAAAATATCACTCTTCACTCCTTCCTGATCCAACTAAATTCAGGAAATCTTTCCTGTTCACTTTACATTTATCTACTTCTTTCTATAATCTACTCCCTCCTTCCTTCTATATTCTACTTCCTTCCATATCTATTCTTATATAACTATTACTATGGTGCTTGTTATCTATATGTTAATTTGAAACCATCATACACTGAAAATGGACAAAAATCCAGAAGGCCTGATTCTGCTAAGTACTAGCATTGTAATTTTTAGTAAGCCATGTAACGTTTCTGAGTCTCTGCTTCTTTATCTGTAAAACTGGTTTAATATCATGTACCTCATATGGGATTATTTTAAAGATTAAATAATAATATCCTCTTAGAATATTGCCTAAAACGCAGTGAGATATTTGTTCCCTTATACTGTCAATTACTCTGTGAGAATGTTTCTTATCTTGCCAACCAGTACCCTGAAGCTACTTAGGGTAAAATGTACTTTTTCAATCAGCATATCAGCTTTGTAGCAAACAACAAAGCACTAGAAGATCATTCTTTGCACTGTTGATAAACTCACAAATACAAAAATTTTGGATTTAAGAAGAATTCTTGTCATGGTCTACTTTATCCCAGGTAGAAAGTGTAAAGTCTATTTGATGAAAACGTACACAGACTCACTCATTCAAAATTTAATGTTTCAAGAGTGTGAAGCTTTATGCTGGGATAACTGCTGACCATTAACATAAAGGTTAACGTTTGCCATTCATAATAAATAAAAACTTGTTTACTAATGAATATGTAGCAAGGCTGAATTCAAGAAATACTTATTAAGAAATCTACTTGTGACCATTACTATGAGGGATATGAAAGTAATTGAAACAGATATAAAACACAAAAATACTATCTTTGAAGAGCTTAGAACACACAGTGGCTCACACCTATGATCCCAGCACTTTGGGAGGCAGCGGGAAGATCACTTGAGGTGAGGCCAGGAGTTAGAGACCAGGTTGAGCAACACAGTGAAACCCTAGCTCTACAAAAAAAAAAAAAAAAAAAAAAGAGGCATGGTGGTGCTCGTCTAGTCTCAGCTACTGGACAGGCTGAGGCAGGAAGATCGCCTGAGCCCAAGATTTTGAGGCTGCAGTGAGCTATGATGGCAACACTGTGCTCTAACCCAGGCAACACTGTGCTCTTTTTTTTAAAGAAAAAAAAAAAAAGCTTACATGCTCTTATTAAATATTTAGGTAACATTTAAATATCAGGCAAATATATGAATATATTTAACCTAATTTTACCTAATTACCTATAATTTTAAAACTACAGGTAAAAATACCTAATTTTACATATATATTTACCTACTTTGCCTTAAGTATATTTAAATATCAAAATATATTTATATAAAATAAATTATATAATATAAATATATTAATACATATTTATATGTGTTAATTGGCTAAATATATATTTAATATATATTTAAGATAAATTAGGTAAATAAAAATACAAACACATAAAGATACAATTGTATGTAAAAACAATTATGTAACTAAGTGCTTTAAGAGTTTAAAGTACAGAAGAGATTAATGGAATGTGGGCTATAAGGACCAAGGAAGGCTTCTTTGAGGACGTAGTTCTTGTCTAGGTCTTTTTTTTTTTTTTTGAGACAAAGTCTCACTGTGTTGCCCGGGCTAGAATGCTGTGGCATCAGCCTAGCTCACAGCAACCTCACATTCCTGGGCTCAAGCGATATTCCTGCCTCAGCCTCCCGAGTAGCTGGGATTACAGGCATGCGCCACTATGTCCGGCTAATTATTTTCTATATATTTTTAGTTGTCCAATTAATTTCTTTCTATTTTTAGTAGAGACGGGGTCTCGCTCTTGCTCAGGCTGGTTTCGAACTCCTGAGCTCAAACAAGCCACCTGCCTCGGCCTCCCAGAGAGCTAGGATTACAGGCGTGAGCCACCGCGCCCTGGCCTCTTGTCTAGGTCTTAAAGGACAGGTCCAGTGTTAGGTGAGAATGGACCATTAAGGATGGTGAGAAAGCTGATCTGGCTGAGGGAGAATGCTTACAAACTAAGGAGAATAACAGACATTTGCAATCTCCTTACCTTCCATATGCAGAGCACAATGCCTTACACACAGCAAGTACTTAATAATGATGACTGACTGAATGAAAAGTAAGCAGAGAGCAGACTGGATCATATCCTGTAGTCCCACATTTAAGTTTTTCAGAAAGGAATGCCTTGATGAAAATGGCGTTTTATAAAGAGTGATCTGGCAGCAGTAACGTCTCCCACAGAGGCTACTCACAAAACCGCTGCAATAAATCTTTGACAATTTCCTTTCATTCTTCTTTTCACTTCCTTTAACGTGTGCAAATGTTTCTGTACATAATTTATTTTTGCATAATTTATTTTGTAAATCTTGGGAACAGTAATTACTTCTAATATGCATGAGTCTTACACTGCTCCAACTCAACAAAAAATAATCATGCTAGGAAAAAAAATGTATCATTTTAGAAGCTTTGTAATGATAGATGAATTCTTAACAGTCCTAGGTAGAATCTGACAGCATAAAAGGTACTGCGAAATAAGCTATCCTTGCCTATGGAATGAGAACTACTTCTTCATAAGACTCTCACTGCTTTTAGATACCTGAGAGTGCTTCTCCCCGTTGTAACACTTCTTCAATATTGGCCACCATGATCCTCTGCACATCTTGCAGTTCAGTGTTGATGGAGCCTAGGTTTCTCCGAGCACGACTATCAATGTAGAGCTTCTTGGTTTTCTGAATGAAGGTATCTAGGATGATGAAGAGGTGACCATTAACGACTTCTTTCACATCCAACAAAGTAGTGAAGGATCAAAAGTACTGAGCTTATGGCTAGATCTGTCAGTGTCCATGGCTAACCAAG
Organism: Propithecus coquereli; assembly: GCF_000956105.1. Taxonomy (NCBI): domain Eukaryota; kingdom Metazoa; phylum Chordata; class Mammalia; order Primates; family Indriidae; genus Propithecus; species Propithecus coquereli. The sequence continues at coordinate 2,536,895 of NW_012144633.1, read as the reverse complement.
CTCTTGGGTGAGTTTCAAAATCTGGGCTTTGATCTCTTCATTCATAAAATGTAAATATAAAACTAGATGACCATTCAGGAGAAATGCCTTTGGACACCTTTGAATTAGAAGTATTTGCTATCAGAAGCCTTAGAGAAATTAAGGCACATGATAGTAAGCCTTTCCCGAAAGTAGAAATTTTCAAACTGTATTCTGAGATCCATTAGGTCCTTAACTCTACACAATAACTCTCCTCCTCACTTAAGTCTACATATTCCCTAAAAGGATATTGGCAACACTCTAGTATCATTATAGCCTAACATGGCAAAAGGAGTTAATGATCATTAAAGTTGAAAAACATTGCCTTAAAGTACTTTCTTTAATATACATTCCCAATTTTACCCCATTCATAAATTCAGATAAAGCAAATATGTGATGGGGAGTTTCCTAAAAACCAATATAAAACTGCAGTCTTATTCATCTTTAGAGTGTATCTGTATTTCTCAAAACTATAAGAATAACTTATTAGTACAGACATTTTAAACTTCTGGCAAAAATCTTAAGTTTTATGTCCTGGACACCTTTCATTTGCCTCTTCAGATCTCCTCTCCACCCTTCTGCACCTTGCTTTCTGACCTGGGAAACCGGCCTGTATGAAGTTCATTAATCACCCTTTGGCTTCCATTTAGGTTCATGTAATGAAGGAGGCTCAACAGTAGGGAAGAAAGAAGCAGACAGTGATATCAGGGTATTTATTCCCCTGGCTCCTTCCTGAGAAGTCACTTTGGGCTGGCAGTATCCCTCTACCAAAAGTTACTTCTCTCAAGTTGGTCTTCTCTATAAATTTTCTCCTTTTCAGTTCCAGAAACTCCTCTTTCCCCTTACACTTTCAGGCCTAAGGATAGTAACAACTACTGCTATTTCCCAGGTTCCTGTACCTTATGGTTCTCCTATAGCCCATTCATAACTTTGTATATAATCCCTTAAGCTATTAATAATTTGAGTATCCCATCTACTTTCTGTGTGACCCTGATACGCTTGTCTGATTTTTTTCTTGAGTTTACTGGACTGTTACTGTCTTCAAAAATAAAGTTTGAAAAACTGGACATTATATAAATTAGCATTTGGAGAGCTCGTAGTTATGAAACATTGGAGTGTTTTGCCAAATTTTCTCTATTTCTGAAAAGCAAGATGACATACTTATCTAGCAAACTTGAAACACTTCAGAAATTCTGAGATAGTAAAACTACTTTCTTGTTTAACCAAAAATTTCAGTGATGTAGCCTGATCCTACTTGTTTTCACTCCCTGTACTTAACATACTAAGTTCATTTCCTTTGATCTATTGCCATCAGATACTTTACCAGGTCTGACTGGTAATGAGTCTTTCTATAATTCTTATACAAATACGGACACCCACATTTACTACTTCTAAATGTAGTAAATATTATCCCCTAATACCATCGATACCATATATCCTCTATTTTTTTTTTTAAATTAAAGGATGTTATTCTACTAAGCACCGTTCTTTCTGATTTCTAAATTCTGATCTCCATAAGGTGAACTTTACTGTGAGTGTGTGTCTATGGGTTGGGGGGAAGATGAAATCAGCTATCATATGTCAGTCAAGTAGATCTTCAGGCACAGCTCCTATTCCACATGACCCTAATGAAAAACCAAACCAAATAGCAAAACGGGGCAAAAGGCAACAGGTTCTATGAGGAAAAGATCACAAGACTAGAGAAAATTACTCATAAGAAGGAAGCCTCATTCACTCAAAAAGACATAAAGAGGTAGAATGGGTGAGGAGGCAGAAGCCAAAACTTCAGTAAGTAAACATGAGAAAAAATATGTCAATATTGTATCAATATAACAAATAGCTTCTCCTTATTGTTTCCTCCCTTGATAGAGAAGTGAGGGGCAAAAACTTACCAAACTCAATAAAGGAATAGGGTCTAGACACAGTGGGCACCTTCTTCCCATGCTGTTCATCAAATTCTGAGTGCAAATCTTCTAGGTAGGCAAAAGCCAACTTCTTAGGGAAGGCTGCTTCACACAAAACCAAGTAACACACCCCTTGCTCAATGATGTAGCTGGAAAGATGTAAAAGTTGTTTGTAAATAACTGTACCTCCAACAGGTTGAAGCGGAATCTCAGTACTATCGAAGCTTTTGAAAATATCTAGCCTAAACTCTTTGGCTGGCTAAATCAGAAAGTAAATTTCAAACCACAAATCCTTGGAATCAGAAAGCAAATATATTTCCATTATTAGCAGTATATTCCAAAAGGAGTACTTAGACATAATAATATAATTTTTATTCATTCATTACACAATTCTTCAATTAACATATCTTAATACCTGACTTCTTGAAAAATTCAGAGTTGTGACTCCATCCACCCTTTGATTCTGTATAGTAAACTAGTTTGCACATATTTAAATTCCTTCTGGCCAAAAAGAAAAACAGTGAAACTAGAAATTTTTGTGGATACTTAAAAGTTGAAGGTAAATGCCATAATATTTACTGGGTATAGAAAACAGAGGCTTCAGGACTAATAACATTGCCTAATTTCCAGGCTAGGAGAACTCTGTAATCAACTGGAAACTATCCAACAATAGAACTGATTTCCCTAGAACTCTAAGAAAGGGCTATATGACTATATGTCTGAGATATTCTTGGGAAAAGGTTAGGCTAAGTGGTCTTCAAACTTCTTTTTAGCCACAGTACCCTTTCTTTCAACAAAACTTATATTCAGAAGTTCTTTAGTTTAAAGAGGAGTTTGCAAATAGTTTCACCATTCTACGGGTTGTCTATTCATCCAGTTGACTGTTTCCTTTGCTGTGCAGAAGCTTTTTAGTTTAATATAGTCTCATTTGTCTATTTTTTTGTTGTTGTTGCCTATGCTTTTGAAGTCTTAGCCATAAAATTTTGCCTAGACCAATGTCCTAAAGTGTTTCTCCCATGTTTTCTTCTAGCAGTTTTAGAGTGTCGGGTCTTAGGTTTGAGTCTTCAATCCATTTTGAGTTGATTTTTGTATATAGTAAGAGACAGGGGTCTAGTTTTATTGACTGAATAAGAGACTAATATCCAGAATATACAAGGAACTCGAACAACTCAACAGCAAATAAATAATCCTATTAAAAAGTAGGCAAAGGAGGTGAATAGACATTTATCAAAAGAAGACATAAAAAAATAACAAATATATGAAAAAATGCTCCACATCACTAATCATCAGGGAAATGCAAATCAAAACTACAATGAGGTATTATCTCACCCCAGTTAGAATGGCTATTATCAAAAAGACAAAAAATAATAAGTGCTGGCAAAGATGTGGAGAAAAGAGAACTCATACACTGTTGGTAGAAATATAAATTAGAACAGTCACTACAGGAGACATTATGGAGGTTTCTCAAAACGCTAAAAATGGAACTATCATCTCATGCAGCAATCCCACTACTGGATATTTATACAAAGAAAAGGAAATAGGTACATCAAAGGGATGCGTGCACCCCCACGTTTACTGAAGCACTGTTCACAATAGCTAATATACGGAACCAACTTAAATTTCCATCAACAAAAGAATGGATAAAGAAAATATGTTGTTTATATACACAATGAAGTACTATTCAGACATAAAAAGAAAGAAAGCCTATCACTCTCAGCAACAGGGATGAGCCTGGGGGACATTATGCCAAGCAAAATAAGTCAGGCACAGAAAGAGAAATACTGCATGTTCTCATATGTGTGGGAGCTAAAAAAATTTTTTTGAGCTCATGGAAGTACAGAGTAGAATTGTGGATATTAGAGGGTGAGAAGGGTAGGAAAGAGGGGAGGACGGGGAGAAGTTTTTTAACGGATACAAAATTACAGCTAATAGGAGGAATGAGTTCTGGTGTTCTGCAGCACTGTAGGGTGAATGCAGTTAACTATAATTTATTGAATATTTTCAAGAAGCTAGAAGAGAGGATTTTGAATGTTGACAAGACAAAGAAATGATAAATGTTTAAGGCAGTAGATAGGCTAATTACACTGATTTGATCATTACGCATTGTATACACATATTGAAACATCACTCCGTATCCTATAAATATGACAATTATTATATGTCAACTAAAAATAAAAGGAAAAAATAAGTAGGAGTTTAAGGGTCCAAAGCATTATATATACTCCCATCCTTGACCTTTCTATGTGGCTCCTGAGGCATCTTGGGGCTCCACAGAGGATAATTTAAAGACTATTATATCATCTCTCAGGCCCCTTAAACTATATTAATAATACAGCTGTCCTATCGCTTGCTTGGGCACCTAAACTCACTGGTCACCTTGCCTTCAATCTACACCATCTTTTATAACATCAGTTTTATTCCCCAAAAGTAAACATACCATATAACCCTGCTTACAAAGTCTAGGAGTTTCCCAATACCCATAAAATAAAATCATACTCCTTGGTATACTCCTTGGTACAGTCCTTCAAAATAAGCATAAGCCACATTCTGTTGTATATCCTAATACACCAAACAGCATGCTGTTCTCCAACAAGCTAGGTTCTTTATATCTTTGTGGCTTTCTGCTTATGTTGTTTTTTTCTAACTGTTAATGCTCTTTTATGTACCTGGAAAAATCCTATTCATTTTCATATACTAAATTCTACTACGATTTTTTGCCTGTGAAACTTCTCTGTATTCTCCCTTCCTCTATTCCCTTTCTTCAAACTTATCCCTCACAAATAGGTATTTATTGCTTCCTTCTTGTTACTCCCCAAACATTTTATTTATATCCAGTTAGCAACATTTTTTCCTCTAAGGTATTACAGTAAACTTGTTTGAGTATGTGTCTCTATGCTCATTAAAAGGTATGGACACTAAAGGCAGGACTCAATACAAGGTCTGGCAAAGAATAAATCTTTAATAAATAGCTCTTGGATAGAAATAAAGGATATGAGATTATAAAGGTCCTAAAGGACCAGGCAGAAGAAAATCTCTTCTCAATTCCTTGGGAACTTTCCTAGGTCTTTTTTTCCCTAACCTTTGGTAGGGATAAAGAGACTATATATCAAGCGGCTATATTTTTTTTGGTGTTGAAAATTAGACTAACACAAAAAGTTTTAGATACTATGCAAATTAATACCTTATGAAATGTAATGTCCACCATTTTCTTAACCAATAGGCCAGGATTTTGTTTCTGTTTTGGTGTACTTGTTTTTGATAGGTGAAGATTTTTTTTTTTTAAAGTTAAACATCGCAGATTCCTTCCCGGCCTAAATTATCTTATTATCTGGGTCCCTAAACTAGCAAAGATCATTTAGTTAATTCTTTTTTATTTTCCATCGATCTTCTTGTATTCTCTTTTTCTTTTTAATCCTCCCTGTTTTATCAGCTTCAAACTTAACATGTATTAAACATTTAATACCAATTATTTGTAGATAATTTAAAATCTACAACTAAGAGATCCTTGATCCCTTTCTCAACTGTATGTGTTGTCTATAATCACTGAGATGTTCTTAGGTTACCTTTTATAATTTTCTTTTTTCTAAATAATAATAATATTTCTTGACTATTCCCTATGTGCCAGGCAAGATACTAAGTAATATTCATGGATTTCCTCAAAATCCTCTCAAAACTCCTGTGATTATTTTCCTTATTTTATAAAGGAAACTGAGGCTTGGAGAAGTTATTTGAGTTGCTCAAAGTTACATCGTTAGTAAACATTCGAGCAAGGGTACTAACCTAAATGTGGCTGGCTCCAAGATATTCCTAAAGCAAGAAGTTATCCATTATTGCATGATGAATACAGAATTCATTAGACACAGGAGGTTAAATTACTATAAGCTCGTTGAATAAACAAACCAAGATTTTAGTTTGTAGAATTAGAGCCAGGGAAGTTGTTTCTATGAAGAGACTGTATTTTTAAAGTAATCTTTACTTTTAAAAAATTGTTACTGTTCTTATCAGGTGTTACATTACTGTATTTCATACTTAAATGATCATAAAGAAATCAGGATTATACTCACTGAAAAGTCATGGCTCCTGCTTCCAAGGTACATCTGGTAGGGGACTGTTCATTCAACTTCCGAAAGAGTTGCTTAGCTTGACTCTGGTACTGTTGAAGGTCTCGGCCAGACTGAAAGAAGACACTTTCATTTAAGAATTTTCCACAAAAAGAGCTATCAATTAGTGAGAAGAACCATAATATGATGAGAACGCTATGTCAATAAGGTCCTTCAATTACACAAGGTTAATAAGATTTATTTTAGCAAAAGAAAGATGACCTACTTTTAAAGCAAAAAGGAAAACCTAAACCCTAGTTCTTCAAGAAGATCACATTAGCTATTTGCTAAGAAGCCAAAGTGCATACCTCAACTACATTTAAGGCATGCTTAACTTTCAATCCAGTGTTTTTTCCACTATTAGGACAGTATCCTCCTCCTAAACCATCTACTTTCAGTTACTGGCACAGAACTGTACGGCATGTGCTATGCTCAGGGAAAATTCTGGGAACAACAGATCGATGAATCTCATTTTTATGCCAGAATTTCACACAGAATCTTCCACAAAGTGTTACATTATTGAGCATTTAAGCAAAACTAAATGTATACAACCA
>NW_012144633.1:2529645-2530269 GCF_000956105.1 Propithecus coquereli | reverse complement strand
CAAACAGCATGCTGTTCTCCAACAAGCTAGGTTCTTTATATCTTTGTGGCTTTCTGCTTATGTTGTTTTTTTCTAACTGTTAATGCTCTTTTATGCGCCTGGAAAAATCCTATTCATTTTCATATACTAAATTCTACTATGATTTTTTGTCTGTGAAACTTCTCTGTATTCTCCCTTCCTCTATTCCCTTTCTTCAAACTTATCCCTCAAAAATAGGTATTTATTGCTTCCTTCCCATTACTCCCCACACATTTTATTTATATCCAGTTAGCAGCATTTTTTCCTCTAAGGTATTACAGTAAACTTGTTTGAGTATGTGTCTCTATGCTCATTAAAAGGTATGGACACTAAAGGCAGTACTCAGTACAAGGTTTGGCAAAGAATAAATCTTTAATAAATAGCTCTTGGATAGAAATAAAGGATATGAGATTATAAAGGTCCTAAAGGACCAGGCAGAAGAAAATATCTTCTCAATTCCTTGAGAACTTTACTAGGTCTTTTTTTCCCTAACCTTTGGTAGGGATAAAGAAACTGTGTATCAAATGGCTATATTTTTTGTGGTGTTGAAAATTAGACTAATACAAAAAGTTTCAGATACTATGCAAATTAATACCTTATGAAATG
>NW_012144633.1:2517927-2527678 GCF_000956105.1 Propithecus coquereli | reverse complement strand
CTATTTTTAGTAGAGACGGGGTCTCGCTCTTGCTAAGGCTGGTCTCGAACTCCTGACCTTGAACGATCCACCGGCCTCGGCCTCCCAGAGTGCTAGGATTACAGGCATGAGCCACCGCACCCGGCCAGAAGGGGCTTTCTGTTAGCTATGATCTGAATGTTTGTTGGTGTTCCACCAAAATCCATGTTATAAACCTCCAAGGTGATAGTATTAGGAAGTGGGACCTTTGCGAGGTGATTAGGTCATAAGGGTAGAGCCCCCATGGTTGGGATTAGTGCCCTTATAAAAGACCCCAGAGAGCTAGCTTGCCTTTTCCACTATGTGAGGACACAGCTAGAAGGCACCAGCTATGAACCAGGAACAGGCCCTCACTAGCCACCCAATCTGTTGGCACCTTGATCTTGGACTTCCCGGCCTCCAGAACTGGAGAAATACATTTCTGTTGTTTATAAGCCACCCAGTTTATGGCATTTTATCATAGCAGCCCAAACAGACTGAGATGTCGCCATGTGATAGGAAGGAATTATTCTACTTCAGAACTATGTATTTTGAAGATAAGAACACAGTCTCCTTTTGACAGATGTTAATAACTGTTTAAATAGAAACTGTTTATACTAGGGTCTCCCAGGGTATGAGTCTGAGGTCTAATTTTGAGAAAGTACAAAGTGATATCTTAAAATTCTAGAAAGTATACCACTTAGCTAATAGAAAAAACAAGGAAGCAATCATAAAGTGATAAAGTGGCCAATCAGCAAATGTACAAGTATAGGATAATAAGTTTCTAAGCTATATTTAAAATGAACTGGAAACTTCAATATGAACAAGAGGGTGAGTAAACATGAGGTAAACCAGGGGAGTTATGCAGAGTCCACTTGAAGTATTAATCTGTAGATTTATTTTGTTTAGCACTGCTCTTATTTGTTGTTCATGTGAGAAATGCTGTTCATGTGAGAAATATTTCTACATTAACATATGTATATATGCATGTATGTGTACATATACATACAGTTTTATATATTAAATAGTACTTTACAATAATTAACATATAATATATATTAGCATTATCATATTAAACAGTACTGCTAATATATGGTCAGCCAGTAAAGGAGAGTGAATAAGATCACATGCTTTCAACCAATAAAACTGGTACATAATATCATACTTTTCTAAATTTGAATAGTACTTACCAATCTGTTCCACCAATGCCATTATGTGGCATTCTGAAGAGATCTGAATCCACAAGAGTAATAAAAAGGGATGCAAAAAATGTTGGAAATGCTACTCAAGTGGCAAGAAAGAATATCAAGAAGAATTTCAACCTTGGCTTCACACTAGAATCACTTGGGGATCTTAAAAAAACTACTCATATTCAATCTCCACCTCCAAACCAATTAAATCCGCATCTTGGAGGTAGGGTTCCGACACTGGTATGTTTTAAATAACAACAACCACAGATGTCAAGAATAAGTTCTTTGCTAAAGGCAGGTGACACCTTAAAAGGACGAGTTGAAGAAAAGATGGCAAAAAATTGTCAGTCACGTAAAGACTGGTATAAATCCTTTGACCTTATAAGAGACATTGTAAAAATTACTGTAATCTGAGAAAAAGAGACTAACAACTGTATCAACTACAAGAAACTACAGCCAAAAGCATGATATAATTTCAGGAATTTGCAAACAACATAGCAAAGATTGCCAATATACAACATTGGGGACATATATACAGAGAGATTATAGTATGCCAACAAACATTTTACAACGTTGGTTCAGTTAGCATTAGCATTTCTGAGAACACAATGCTGGCACAATCTTTTTGGTTAAATGATAATAGTTCTGGTATATTCATATAACGGAATATTATGCAGCCATGAAAATGTTGTATAATATTTAATGATTTGAGGAAATATTCATTATACACTGCTAAGTGGAAAAAAATTAACAACAGTCTTACAATATTACTCATTATTTAAACATACACACACACAAATATGTTTAAGGTCATCATCAAAATAGATATAATTTGAGAAGAGACTGTAAGTAATAATCACCACTAACATTTGGTCATTTTGCTTGTACATATTTACTGAACTTTCTATAATAAGCACGGATTAATTTTATAATGAGAAAAATTATTAATTTATTCCTGTTTATTACGTATTTGCACCCAGAGTATTTACTGTCTGCAATTCTAGTCTATGAACTATAAGAAAGGCAAGATGGAATTAGAGATTCTTCAGAAATGGGCAAATGAAATTATTAAGTGCTTTCTGCCAGGCATTATCTACACATTTTATATAATTTAACTCATTATTTAATCTTCACAACTACCCTATGAGGTGATTAGAATTACTATGTTTATTTTTTACTGGACAAGTCAAAGTTGCCCAAGGACTCCAGACTAAAGGGGAGGGGCTAGGATTTTAACCCAGGAAATCTGACTCTAAGAGCCACTGCTCCTAAGTATTATGCTATGCCATCTCTATAATTGAAATTGCTTCAATAATACATCCACCTTTTAGGTAATGTCTGACTATTTTATACTAAATCTAATTCATAGGAAATGCTAAGAAACCACGTGGCAGCTCTGATCTAGATCTCACAAAACAACATAACCACTGCTTCACAGAATGACCTTTAGTTTGCTTTCAAGATCAAAGTCACAAAGGGCCCACAATCAGCCAGTCCACCTAAAAATATTTAGATGTCCTTATTCTATTTTCTACTTCATCTGCAACAGATTAATGAACTTTGCATATGGTATAATGATATCTGATAATAATCCAATAATGAAGTGGATTACAGTAACTGGACAAATTGTGAAATAAATTTGAGGTTATTGAATAGCATATATAAGATTTGGCTCTATATACTACAAAAGGTGCAAGGTAGTAATCTGCCACACAACCAAATACTTTTCATTGCTGTCGCCTAGGACTACTAAACAACTAGTTGTATTAAATATCATCTTTTGCCTTTTTAAGAATGTTTAGCTAAGCTCTTATCATTTTTAAATTCCTGTTGAATTCAGCTGGTCAAAGTCCAGCAGCACCAAGAACCAACCATTCTCCTCTAAAAACAATTACAGTAAGTTGATTAATCAACCCTTGCTGATTAGGAGAGTAAGGCAGTTTAACTGTACAACAGATTATCTGCTTTCTTGGAGCCTCCTGTTGTCTGCTTGGTTAGATTTAACACCTTCTTCAAGTCTGGACTGCCCTCCATAGCACTGGGGAAAATAAAAGGGAAGAGAACACAGTAATTTTGAGGTAAAACAGAAAGGTAGATAAAGAAATTGCAGAACTCCTAAAAGGAGAAACAAACCATGAAGGAAGGTAGAAAGGAAACAGATAGGATACCAGTTACGGAGCCTAGGTTTGGGGAGAAAAGCCCATTTATCTGCCCTAAGCCTAAATTTCTAGTTAAGCATAAAGGAAACATTGTGTATAAAATACTCCAGCTATTTTTCCTTGTCACAACAAAGTGGGGAGGGTGATGGTATTCCTGCAATCTAGGGAATAGAGGCCAGTGAAGTTGCCAGACATCCTAAAATGCACAGGACAGTCCCCCATTGCAAAGAATTATCGTATCCATCTCAAAATGTCAACAGTGTCGAGGTGAAGAAATTCTGATGAAAAATTCCATTATGCTACTTAGTAGCTGTGTGACCTTAGGCAAATGACCTATCTTCTCTAAGCCTCAGAGCTTCCTTATCTATAAATGGGGATAATAATAGTATCTATTCTAATTTGGTTGGTACAAGGATTGAATGAAATAATGCACTTAACAGGCTTAGCACAGTGCTTGGTATGTAGCAGGTGCTCTTATAAATGTTCTGTATACTATTATAGTAGTAAAAATAAGTTTAAATTCATATTTTCACAAACATTAAAGTTTAGGAAAAACTTTATTATTCAAAGTCAAAATTCCTAAATGAAAACACTATAGAATTACAATCACAACATATTTTTGTGTAAAACTTCTTTCCTTGTCAATTAAACAAAGCAACCTTTCCTGGTAGATCAATACCAAATCAATGCCAAATTCAGAATTAAGAAACAAACAATAATAAATCAATTAATTTTTCAATAGAGTTTCAAGGCAGAGAGAAGGGGCCCACTAAAATTAAGTAGACTTTCAAATCCACATTGTATTCTTTGACCACACTGGAATTCAATGCAATAGTTGGAAAACTGACCAGATTCCACCTGCCACCAACTGGGGGGAAACTATTTCTTCACATACTTCAAGCTAATTTCACCACACTATCTCTCTTGTTCAAATAATGTTCCTGGGCTCATTTGAACAATTACACTCCTTTTGCAGAGTGGTCCTAGAAAATTCTCAACAAATTGGAGAATTTAGAGTAAAACATTGCACAATTGAAAATTCAGGGTATGTTATATTTTTCACAATTTATTTCATTGATTTGACTTTGTTTTGTGGTATGAACAGAATATATTTCACTTAGCATGGCCTGCAACTTTATTATGTGCATTATTACTCTCCTAAAAGTGAAAGTAAACATATTTCCAAATCAAACCTAAAAAGGCATATAACCAAATAGAACTATGAGGTCCTACTGTCAGCTTAGATGTCATTTCTTCTGGGAAGACTTTCATCATCTCCCAAAACCAACTTGGATACCTTTTCCATATTCAATCACAGAACCCTCTTCCTCTTCCATGGCAGTTACACTACATTATAATTTTAAGTTATCTGACTTTTCCTCTAGACTATGAGCTCCATGAAGGTAGAGACTGTGGCCTCTAATTCCCTGCATTAACACCACACCTGGCACATTTGAGGTGCTCAGTAAGATTTTTTTTTTTTTTTTTTTTGCAGCATGAATATATGAATGAAAAGTCCAAGAGAAGAAATGTGAAAAAATTTTTTCTCCAGAACTCATCTTATTTAAGCCTTGAAGTTTTAAAAAACTACTTGGGCTGTATGAGAAAGTAAAATAAAATCGCTCACTTTAAGTTAAGTTATAAAAATTCCATCCTCAGCCTCTCCTCTTCAGGGACCTCCCAAGCTTGCTCCAGAATTTGTCTCACACCAGAAATTTCTCTCGTGATTGTGAAACAAAGCAGCTTCCTTTTAAAATATGTAGAGGAGTTGTTGTTTTAAATTAATTCAGTATATTTTTAAACACCTACCAGTATTAAGCTGCTGTTGTAAAAGCTACGGAGAACAGAAAGATGATTAAGACCTGTCATTTGCTGCTAGGAAACTCGATTAATTGAAAGACAAACAAAAAAAATAAAAACAAGGTACAACGCATTACAGGATTTTGATAACGTTTATTGGAAACTTGGGAATTGGGCTTACTCTTGAAGGAAGGTACTACACTGAACTTTAAAAAGTACTTACATGTGGCAATAATGACCTCACCCACTTTCAAAAGATGTCAGCAAGCTAGGTCAAGGATCAGGTGCTACATTAAAAAGTGTTGAAGAATTTAGGAGCTGATTTTTTCCAGGATTTGTCAGTAGCCTTATTAGCAGCAGAACATTAGAAGTTCTGATTTTAACAAAGTCCCTGAAGAGTCAGAGAACACTGGGTGATCACAATAGCTGAACCTATCCCTTTCTCCAAAGCGTTTTTCTAAAGAGAAACAGGTAACACAAAAATCTAATTCCGCCTTCAGAAAAGATTTCCACTCACACTAGTCTTTACACCACCAAAAGATAAAAGAACACTTCAAAGAGGTCGGGAGTGCCTGGGAGGTCACAAGGGTCTCCTGCGTCCTAGGAAGAAATCCGGGGCGGAGAGCAAAGCGCGCTGGCAGGGACTTGGAGTCGCGGGACTCTAGTAGTAGCTCACCTGTTCGTCTTCCTGCATCGAGGCGGCCAGCGGCAGTCCGTCCGCCACTCGGGCAATCATTGTTAGCAACACCATCTTCACAGGCTACTGGGACCCAACACTGGCCCGGACAGCCGTAGGTGTCGTCCTCACTTTCTCCGCGGCAACAGCAGTTACACCTCTAGCTCAGTTCCCGAAGATCCGGTTGCTTGCGTCTCCGCTTCCAGCTGAGGTGGCCGGAAACAGCTCAAGAGCTTTCCACTACCGGTCCGCAGAATTGGCTTCCCACCGAGAACTACAACTACAGCAATATTGGTTCCGCAATCTCTCCTTCCACCTTCGTACACTTCCAAGGTCCAGCCCGCTTTTCTGGATGTTGAGATTAGAATAAGCCTTGCCCCTTGAGGGGGCGTGGTACTTAAACGGAAACAGAATTTTCTACTTTCTGACACTTTGTTTTGGGAGCGAGCTGGAAAGGAGAGTGGGAGTTGGGGGCTATCGAGATGAAGGGTATGGGAAAAAAATTGAAAATTTCATATTTAATTTTTCTATTTTCTATACATTATATACATAACATTTTTTATGTTTGTATATTTTTCGGCAGATATTTTTGTCTATTATTTTTGCTTGTTTGTTTATGCTATATCCCCAGATCCTTGAACAGTTTCTGCCAAATGTTTATGGAACACCAATCCTTCACAAAGTCTTATTTAGAAAAAATAGGAGCAAACACCTACCAATTAGTTCTATGAGGCCAGTATTGGTACTCTGATACCAAAACCTCACAAAAACTTGGAGAAATGAAAATGACCAACAGGCCAATATACTTTATTTTATAAATATAGATACAAAAATCCTCAACAAAATAGTAGCAAACTTTATCTGGCAGCAAATAAAAAGAACTATAGAGTGAGAATTGGGAAGTTTGCACGCAGTGTGGCTCCTAGCGGCTACTGAGGCGAGTTAAGGTCTGAAGGTCTTGTGTGGACAAGGCGCTGACCATCAGAGGTTCGGCAAGGTCGCCTCTTATTTCTCGCCTGGCGATGGCGACGTACACTTGCAAAACTTGCCGGTGGCACTCTATGTCGCGGAGATGCAGCGGGCCCACTGCAAGACTGGCCTCGCTGCAACCTGTGGCGAGAAGTGGCCAACATGGTCCCGGTCACCGCTGTAGGCTTCCAGAGGCGAGAGCAGGGGCAGCGGGCCGGGCCGAGGCAGAGCAGGAGACCGAGGGCTCAGCCACCCACTGCACTGTTTGCAGTAAGAAGTTTGCCTCTTTGAACGCCTATGAAAACCACCTGAAGTCCCGGCGGCACGTTGATCTTGAAAAGAAGGGCGTGCGGGCCGTGAATCGGAAAGTGGAGATGATGAATGAAAAGAACTTGGAGAAAGGACTGGGCGTGGACAGTGTGGACAGTCCAGGAGTTCCGTGGCCGTGGCTGCTGGTGGCTGTGTGGACTCAACACCGAGACCCCACCGAGAAACCGCCCCGACTTCAGCAGCTTGAACTGCAGGAGAAAAAGTTGGCAAAGCAGCAGGAGGAGGACAGTGAGGACAAGGAGGACTTGGACACAGACGATTGGGAAGATATTGATTCTGACGAAGAATTGGAACGTGAAGATACCGAAGCAATTGGACGGGGTGGAGGAGCAGGAGGCAGAAGAGGAAGAGGCTTGAGAAAGCCCACCCCTTGGTGCCATCCCCGTAACAGACTGCTTATTTTGTCTCCATCATTCAAAGCCCAACTTATTTTTAAAAAGGGGGAAAGAAGAGTCTTTTCAACAAATGATGTTGTGACAACTGGATATTGACATGCAAAATAGTGATGATGGACCCCTACTTCACACCATGTATAAAAATTAGCTCAAGGCTGCGCGGTGGCTCACGCCTGTAACCCTAGCACTCTGGGAGGCCAAGGCGGGAGGATCGCTCAAGGTCAGGAGTTCGAGACCAGCCTGAGCAACAGCGAGACCCTGTCTCTACTAAAAAATAGAAAGAAATGATCTCGACTATTAAAAATATATACATAAAAAAAATTAGCCGGGCATAGTGGCGCATGCCTGTAGTCCCAGCTACTCGGGAGGCTGAGGCAAGAGGATCGCTTGAGCCCAGGAGTTGGAGGTTGCTGTGAGCTAGGCCGACGCCATGGCACTCTAGCCCGCGCAACAGAGCAAGACTCTGTCTCAAAAAAAAAAAAAAAAAAAAATTAGCTCAAAATGGATCATTAACCTATGAGCCAAAACTACATATCTCTTAGAATAAAACACAGGAATAAATCCGTATGACCTTAGGTCAACAATAGTTCTTAGATATGACATCAAAATCACAAGCCACAAAAGAAAAAAATGGATAAAATAGGCTTTATCAAAATTAAAACCTTTTTTTGCTTCTAAAGACACAAGCAAGAAGGTGAAAAGACAACCCACAAAATGGTGAAAAAATCTGCAAATCATATATCAGTTAAGGAAATCGCATTCAGTATATATAAGAAAAACTCTTACAACTCAATAATAACAAAAGAATAAACAACCTAATTAAAAAATGGGTGATGAATTTGAACTGATATTTCTGCAAATATATACACATAGCCAATAAGTACATGACAAGATGCTCAGCATCATTATTTGTTAGGGAAATGCAAATCAAAACCACAATGGAATATCATTTCATACTCAGCAGGATAGCTATAATGAAGAAGACGCAATAACAAATGGCGAGAATATAGAAGAACTGGAACTCTCATGCACTGCTGGTGGGAATGTAAATATCATGCAGCTGCTTTTGAAAATGGTTTGGTAGTTCCTCAAAAAGTTAAACATAGAGATGCCATATTACCCAGCAATTCCACTCCTAGGTGTGTACCAAAAGTAATTGTAAACATATATCCACTCAAAAATGTGTATATGAGTGTTCATGTGAGCATTATTCACAGTAGCAAAAAAAACAAACAAACAAAAAAACCCAAAACAAAACAACAAAAAAACCCCAAACCTCAAATGTCCATCAACTGTCAAATAGGTAAACAAAATGTGGTATTTCCATACAATGTAATGTAATTTCAGCAATAAAAAAGAGAATGAAATACCGGCACTCGCTGCACAGTGGATCAATTTCAAAAATGTTATACTAAGTGAAAAGAAGCCAGACACAAAAGCCTACATATTGTATGATTCTATTTATATGAAATGTCCAGAATAGGTAAATATATAAATATAGAAAGTAGATTAGTGGTTGTCGGAGACTGGGAGGAGGAAGAGCAGGCGGTGGAAATGAAAATGATAAGTGGCTGATAGTGAATATGGAATTTCTTTTGGGGGTGATAAAAATGTTCTGAAATTAAATAGTGATGATGACTGCACAACTCTGTGAATATACTAAAAAAACAGTGATGAAAGAAATAAAAAAAACTAAATAAATGAAGAACTATTTCATATTCATGGACAGGAACACTCAATATTGTCAAGATGTCAGTTCTTCCCAACTCGATCCACAGATTCTATACAATCTCAACAAAAATCCCAGCAAATTACTTTATAAATTTCGACAAACTGGTTCTAGAGTTTATACGGAGAGGCAAAAGACTCAAAAAAGCTACCACAATATTGAAGAAGAAAAAAGTTGGAGGATTAATACTACCTGAGTAAATAAGACAGCATGACATTGGCCAAAGAATAGATATACAGACCAATGGAACAAAATAGAGAATGAAGAAATAGACCCACATAAATATAGTCAACAGATGTCTCAACAAAGAAGATATACAAATAACAACTAATTATATGAAAAGATGCTCAAGGGCCGGGTGTGGTGGCTCATGCCTGTAATCCTAGCACTCTGGGAGGCCGAGGCGGGCAGATCGCTTGAGCCCAGGAGTTTGAGGTTGCTGTGAGCTAGGCTGACACCACGGCACTCTAGCCTGGCCAACACAGTGAGACTCTGCCTCAAAAAAA
>NW_012144633.1:2515344-2517877 GCF_000956105.1 Propithecus coquereli | reverse complement strand
AAAAAAAAAAAAAAAAGATGCTCAAAATCATAAACCATTAGGGAAGTGCAAATTAAAACAACAATGGGATACCATTACACACCTACTAGAAAGGTTAAAATCCAAAACACTAACACCAACTCCTGGCAAGGATGTGGAGCAACAAGAACTCTCATTCATTGTTGGTGGGAATGCAAAATAGTACAGCCACTTTGGAAGACAGGCATTTCTTACAAAACTAAACATATTCTTACCTTACAATCCAGCAATTATGCTTCTTGATATTGACCCAAAAGAGTTGAAAATTTATATCCACACAGAAACCTGCACATGAATGTTTATAGCAACTTTTTTCATAACTGCCAAAATGTGGAAACAACCAAGTGTCCTATAGTACCTGAATGAAAACTAAACTGTGATACGTTCACATAGTGGAATATTATTCGACCCTAAAAAGAAATGAGCTATCAAGCTGTGCAAAGACATGGAGAAATCTTAAATACATATTACTAAGTGAGAGAAGCCAATCTGAAAAGGCTACATATGGTGAGACTCCAACTATATGACACCATGGAATAGGCAAAACTATGGAAATAGTAAAAGATCAGTGGTTGCCAGTGAGTGGGAAGAGGGAAGGATGGCTAGGTGGGGCACAGAGGATTTTTAGAGCAGTGAAATTATTCTGAATGATACTATTATTGTGGATACATGCCATTATGTGTTTGTTGAAATCCGATACACCAGTTTCTCTTCAGCTTGTATAAATCTCTCACCTTTTAAATTTCTCAAAACCCATAGCGCATACAACACCAAGAGTGAACCGTAATGTAAACTATGGACCTTGGATGATGATGACACGTCAATGTAGGTTCATCAATTGTAACGACTGCGCCACTCTGGTATGGGATTTTGATAGTGGGGGAGTCTGTGTGTGTCTTGGGGGCAAGAGGTATGTGGGAGATCTCTCTACCATTTTCTCAACTTTGCTGTGAACCTAAAACTGTTCTAAAAAATAGAGCCTATTTTTTAAAATGTCAATTTCAAGGTCTTGGAGCTTAACCAAACAAAATGATGTTATCATAACCCCGTGCAATATTTGGAACAATTCAGACCCATATAATTGTTTCCAAACATTATATTAATTAATAGCAGAAACTCAGTGTCATGGATAGAGAAGGAGGAGGGAACATTCCAGTGTTACCCTATCTGACCTGACAGCCATTCTATGCCAGTTATCTGAGCCTATGATCAGTAAGCATAAGGTCAATTGAGAGAAATATTTCCCATTAAGAGGTTAATTTGGTACTGTGTTTAATTATGGTACTGTGTTTGGGTAGAAGTGGAAATCACCTATACAAGTCATCTCCTCTTTCAGGGAAGGACTCTTGAGCTCTTGCTATGTTGTTATAAAATTTAGAAATTTACAGGTTGGCAGTTTCAGTTTCCAGTTACTAACTATGGCTTACTGAGCTTATTGGTTTTGACTTCCCACCAGCATAATCAAAACCTATTAATTTCCATTTCTCTTTTGAACCCTTCTTTTTCTCTGGCACTCAAGGGCTGATTTGAGTGTGGGCTCTGTTTAGTACATAATTTTCACACTCTCTTCTGTGTGGACATTTCTAGCTCTTGCCACAGTGACTCATGCCACTGTTTAGTGTTATATTAATAGAACTGCGTGGGCCTATGAAACCTGCCTTATAGTCAAAATTTCTTCCTTTGTTTTAACTTAAGAATTGTCTTCAGTAAATTTATGAATTGAAACTACTTCTAATATTTCTGAGAGATGTTGGTTTTTTGTTCGACTTGGGGTTTGCTGAATTTCTAGAATCTGAAAAATCCATGTCTTTTATCAGTTTTAGAATATTCTTGGTTGTTATCTCCAAATATTCCTTCTATTCCATTCTTTTTCTCTTCTCTTTCAGGGACTACAATTACCCATATATTAGATCTTTCCACAGTTCTGTTATGTTCTTTTCTTCTTTCTCTGTCCTTCAATTTGGATACTTTCTATTGACCCGTCTTTCAGTTCGCTAATCCTAACTTCTGTTATACTCAGACTGCTGCTGTTAAGCAGATCCAAAGGGTTATTTCCAGTTATTGTAATTTTTTTTAAAGATTTTTTGTTTTGTTTTTGTAATTCTAGGGTACAAAATAATCAGTTCAGGGCACTTTTTTCTGGCAAATGATCCCTCTGTCTTTCCCACAGCAGGCTCCTAAGCAAGTAAGTCTTTCACATTTGCTGCTTGTAATTCCCAAGTGGTCAATATCTACTATTTTCACTTCTGGGTAAGAGAAAAAGCGTTTTGGTCCATTAATTCACCCACTCGCTCCTGGAGGACATTAACCAACTCTGCTATTACAAAGACATGAGTTTCATCAATGTCTTGAATGATGAACTTCTTCCCCAGGGCACTGGACTCATCCAAATACAGCAGAAACTGCTTCATGGCAGGATCACATTCTATAAGCACTCCTTTCAAGACGTTGACCATCTTTTCCCAGTCAGAATGTGCAGATGACCTCAAGGATGCTCCGCCCACAGACCCAGCTG
>NW_012144633.1:2514096-2515294 GCF_000956105.1 Propithecus coquereli | reverse complement strand
TTTCACATTTGCTGCTTGTAATTCCCAAGTGGTCAATATCTACTATTTTCACTTCTGGGTAAGAGAAAAAGCGTTTTGGTCCATTAATTCACCCACTCGCTCCTGGAGGACATTAACCAACTCTGCTATTACAAAGACATGAGTTTCATCAATGTCTTGAATGATGAACTTCTTCCCCAGGGCACTGGACTCATCCAAATACAGCAGAAACTGCTTCATGGCAGGATCACATTCTATAAGCACTCCTTTCAAGACGTTGACCATCTTTTCCCAGTCAGAATGTGCAGATGACCTCAAGGATGCTCCGCCCACAGACCCAGCTGTGCCTCGGTGTCGCAGACAGAGTGCCTTGCATCCCATTTTTTCCTTTCATCTATTCTGTTTACCAGCTGCTGCACCACTCTGGGCTGCAGGGTCAGGCCTGGGGAGTCAAGCTTGGATGCAGGTCACAGCCCTGCAAGGACCAGTTATTGTAATTTTTAGTTTTAAAATGTCCATCTGATTTTTTCCATAGATTCCAATTCTATACTGAAGTAAATTACCCATCTTTTTATTTTTGTCCATTTTTACTCTATTTTCTTAAACCTATTAATCATGATTATCTAAAGTTCCTGTCAATTCTAACATCTAGTCTGTTTCTATTAATATTTTTTCTCTTAGTGTATAGTCATTTGGATTTGATTTTTAACACGGCTCATAATTGTATATTGGATCCTGGACATCATGTTTGAAAAAACTAGAGATATTCTAGATAATGTTATCTACCTTTAAAGGGTTAAGTTTTTTTCTGGAAGGTAGAAAAATATGGCAGGTCCTGTATACTTTGATCCTGTAAAGGCTTGATTTTAAGCTTTGTTAGGTCTATTCTATTTCAATATTGTATTGCCCTGATTCCAAGGGTGTGGTAGGGTCTCAGCTGAAGGCCCTGAGTATCTCTGTACCTTATCAAGGCTTGAAGTCTAACTTCTATTGGATGCCAAAAAATCTTTATCTAGTTTATTAGACTCTAAGATTCTGCTTTCCGGTGAGTTTTTTGGCATCTTTTTTGTGTATGTTGAGTTTGGGAACTTAGGTCACTGTTTTGATGGAAATTTGTACCTACAGTTTGATAATCTTCTCTGCAGTTCTTCCCTCTTTGGGAGTTTGCCCTCAATCCCAGGCATGATGGTAGCCTTGAACTTTGACTTTTTTACTTCTT
>NW_012144633.1:2508701-2512651 GCF_000956105.1 Propithecus coquereli | reverse complement strand
TTGTGTGAACACCATAGTGTACTTACACAAACCTAGATGGTATTGCCTACTACACACCTAGGCTATGTGGTGTAGCCTATTGCTCCTAGGCTACAAATCTGCACACCATGTTACTGTACTGAATATTGTAGGCAATTGTAACACAATGGTAAGTACTGCATATCTAAACATATCTAAACATAGAAAAGGTACAGCAAAAATATAGTCTTATAATCACATGGTACCAACAGTCGTATATGCAGTCTGTCCTTGATCAAAATGTTATGCAGCACATGACTGCATAACATGTGCTGCATATATGTGGAAACATTATGTAAATATATAAATATGTAAATATTTATATGTGTATTTTCCCACTTTCCCCCCTACAGTGGGAGGGTTAGTTTGATACATACTACTCCATCTTGCCTGGAGTTGCAAGTCTCAGTACTTAGCTTTTGGGTTTGCAATAATTTTACTAAATTGTTTATGTGCCTCAACTACAAAAGATATTAATAGTATGTTCTCTTTAAATTTTGGAGTTTGATTCTTTTTCATTTCTGGATTAGATAAAATCTACCACCTGTGTGGGGGTAGAATCAAAGTCTGAGTCTCTGCAATCTAAGGCCATGATCAAAACTTAAATAATTTATAAATCTAGAGTCATGTAATGGAGATTCCTCTTCAGCCTGGGTGTGGATAAACCACCTGAATCCCAAGAGTTTAGCTCTACCACTCAGGGCAGTTGTGTATAGTTGTGCAGGCTTCGGGGGGTGCCATTTGTACAGGTTAAGTGGAATGGTACCCTTTGGAGTTGTGCAATATAGTGGCTGTGATGCCACCATTCTTTTTGGCTTTATAACTAAATTCCTTTGGGGAAAAAAACAAACAAACAAACAAACTACTTAGGGCAACTGATCTGGCATTGCCTAACTATGCCTGATGTGAAATTCACCAGGACATCAAGGAAAACAGCTTTAGTTAAGCAGTGGAATTAGGAGCCTGATTACAGAAAATTAGGAGGTAAAGAATGACTGGGAAGTCAGAAAGTGTAGCTATCAGATGAATACAGTTGGATGTGAAGAGGAGTGAGAGATATAGTGGTTTGTAGAGAGGGAAAAACTTTGTTTTAGTGATGAGGAGATTTAAGCATGTTTAAGGGCTGGGGATGAAGTGATTGGAGAAGGAGAGGTAGAAGATACAAAAACAAGAAGAGATAATTAAAAGTTTCTTGGTAGAGGTGATAAGAGAAAGAGCCCAGATAAGATAGATTGGGAAAAGATAAGGAGAGGTAAAGATACAGATTAAGTTAGGAGGTTTGAAAGAAAGAATGATGAGATACATGAAAATTTCATTTTCTGGAGGCTGCTGGAATCATGATGGGAAAGATCACCTAAAGATATGGTAAAGATGTGGAATTAATGACTGGATGTGATAAATGAGTGAGACAAATAAGTCTCTGACAACTTCCAAGTTTGGGGCTTGGGCAGCTGGATGGATGATAGTGCTGAGGTTAAAAAGAAAAGGACTAGGATGAGTTAGGATGGATTTAGCTTTGTTCACTTTCAGTCAATCGACAATAATGGCTACTGCCTATGAACCTGGAAATCCACAGTACCCGAGTGAAAAGATAAAACTCTTTCCCTTCCAGGCCTTGTGCTTCTGGAATGTTAGCAGAAGCATTCTGCTTTGCTGGATGGAGAACTACTCTCTCTGTTCTTCAAGGACATATGTAAGATATGAGAAATGGGTTTGCAGAATGAACATTTAGTGGAGGATTTATTTGAACTTTTTTTTTTTTTAAAAAGTGAAACATTTTCTTGACTTGTTGGTGGATACCAAGGTATGTATACTTTACTATGAATTCTTCATGAAAAACGGCAATCAGAAATTCTCACCTGAAAGGAAAATTCAGGCTGTGTAGGAGAAAGTTTTCACAATAACCAAAGGGAAAATTGAAAGGAAGGGAAGATTTTAACAGAGAGAAAGAGGGGAAAGGGGAAAGAGGCTAGCCACCGGCCTAGAGTAGTGATTCTGAGGAGATAATAACAGAGAGAAAACTGGATAAACTATAAAAGGATGACTGGTTTTGGGGGAGAAGGAGGACGAACCTGGGAAAATATTGAGAGACTGAGAAAAGGAGAAGCGTATTTGAGGTTAGAAAGGGAGGAAGGTGACATCGGCATGGATAGAAGGAAAAAACAGAGCGGGGTCTGGGAATGAAAAGATCTCTGGGTTGAGATAGGGGGTGGTGAGAATGGGGAGATGAAAGAGGATGAAGGGCGCGGCGGGTGTTTGCGGCAGAGGGACCAAAGCAATCTGGGCGGAGCAGGCGGCAGAGGCAGTCGCGGGGGAGGCCCGTCTCCCCAGATCACCAGCACCGTCGCAGCTGGAGGGGATGCTCTCCGGGCCTGGAGGATGCGCGCTAGCAGTCTGGGAAGCTTGCAGGGAAACGAAGCAGGGATCGTAATTCCACTGGGTGGCCAGGCCCGGGGAAATCCATGAAGAGGAACGACAAGTCCTGCTGCAGCCGCCAATGCCACTTCGGCTGCTGCTGTCGCGCATCTCGCCGGGCTCACCACGCGCCTTACTGGTCCGGGGACGAGGCGCGAGCCCCGCAGTCCCCACGGCAGCCCCCGGGCCGGGAAAGACGGCGCCCAGAGCTGGCCGGGAGCTGGGCGGCGGCGGCCGAGGAGGAAGAAGCGGCCGCGGTGGCCGCGCCCTGGGTGAGGTGAGAGCACGGGCAGCTCCTGCAGCTGGAGCCCCGGAGGCTGCGGACCGCGCTGGGGGTGGCGGCGCGCGGAGCGCCGGGCAGGAGAACCGCGCGGAGGGCTGGGCCTCGGACTGGAGATCTGGACGCCTTGGGAGGGGTCGGCGCCGAGTGACAATTGCTTGGAGAAGGCTGGAGGGCAAGGGAGGTGATGGGGCTCGTGGCGGGGGTGGGAGGAGGAGGAACAGAGGTGAGTTGCCTAGAAATAAAGGCGTGGCACCGGATGGTACCGGACTGAAGCTTGGGCAACCTGGTCTCAACTCCAAGGTCTTTGCTTGATGTGTAGATGTCTGCTGTGATGGTAGAGGTGAGGTTGAAGGCTGTGCCTGCTGGGTTGAGCCAAAGGAGTGATGAACACACGATTCGGAGGGCCATGCTAGGATGAAACATTAGGAATAGTCATGGAAGATAAAGGATCAGAAACGCGCGCGGGTGAAAGAGCACGCACGCAGTGACTTCTGTTACGTCTCTTCTATTTTGGATATTTGTCTCAGATACAGACAGCGGGGTGGGGCTGGTGATGATTCTTCCTAGGCTACCTCTTTCCTGCAGAGCTGCAGCCTTGCCTGTTAGCTGGATGAGGCCGTGCAGGACAAGCTCCACCTAAACTCAGTTCCTTTCTTTGCTTCGGCCTGGAGGGCTGGACAGATAAGGCCCAATTTTCTTCGTGTAGCCTCAGCAAGATGAAAATCTGTCACACGTAAAATTTTCTGGGGAAGAGACAGATGGTACTGCAGACTTTCATGCAATAAGCATGTCCTTATCAAAGCATGTTTAGCTTTTTTATTTCATGGGAAGCCAGTACTCATAAATCAAACCACAAGGCAATAGTGATTTCAGTCTCTAAGCTGCCATTAACTAAGTCGGATCTTAAAAAAGTTACTTTATTTCTCCAGATCTTAGTTTCCTATGCATAAAATTGGAATTTGGATCAAACCAGTACTAATTATAGAACTAAATAGTCATTGGATTTGTATTCTGTATTCAGGTTTCTGCTATATTTGTGAACTAGAAAACTCAGCCTATTCACAGACACTTAATTGTATTTTTTCATAACAATATCCGCTGTTTATATCAGAAAACAGAGTCAAAGACATTCAGTTAACACTGCTTAAAGGAATCACATTTCTATTAAGAAATTCATAATAAATTATTGCTCTTAAGAAGGAATGAATCAAGAAGTATTCATTATTTGATTTTT
>NW_012144633.1:2503975-2507731 GCF_000956105.1 Propithecus coquereli | reverse complement strand
GTCAAAATCTGGTCTTTAACTTGTCAAGTCTGTTTCTTAAACTGATAAATCCACAGGACTACTATATAAACCCAGAGTGGCAAATTACTCATTTATAATGAAACTTTTAACATCTTAGGAGACTAGACTCTTGTTCGTTATTCCAGTGAGGTCTTTCTTGGCATACTTGCCACATTTAGGAGCCAAATTACAACCGAAAGGTTGTTTGTGAAACTTGAATTTAGAGCAAGAGGAATTAATCAGTGGATTCTAAATTTTTAAACATTTGCTGTCTTCAAACAAAGTATCAAAGGATACAAATGAATTCTTTCTTCCCTGGCCAGTAAGTGTCCACTGGTGATCAGCCTTCTTTCTTATGTACAACTTTTTTCCTATTTCTGATATGCTAGTATTTTCAATCAAATTATAGCCTGGTTTGGGGATCCTTATGTTTGTTTCAAGTGTTTGAACATTTCTTCTCTGCATCACTTTGTCTTCATTGTAAAGTTTAAATTCCAAATGGCCAGCTTATTTTCCTTAGGTAAAATTCGTGATTGGGGTAGGGAAGTGGGCTTGGAGACCTTATTACAACCCCTACATGCCGGCGATATGGACCAGGTGGTTAGTGGCACCAGTATATGGTGCTAAGAGACAGATGATCAGAGAGGGCTTCACCCAGAAGATGAATTTTTGCCTGTCCTGATAACGTAACAAAGCTGGGTTGAGTGGGAAGGAAATTTTAGCAGAGGGACACAAGCTGATTTATGGCCTTGGGTGATCCTGTGCTGTGATAGAAATTTTCTCTGAGGATTTAATGCAAAGTGATCCCCTTTCAAGTATACAACTATTAAAAAAAAGAACCATTAGGTGAATTGTCAGATGATGGCCATCTGCTTCAATGTGTGCTTTTGGAGCCTGGCAGATGGCACATTCCATTTTGGTGGATATCCTGGAACCTGTGGACAACTGTCAGGGGAGAATGATTTCAGAGAAGATTCAGTAAGTTTCTAAAATCAGACTAGAACTACTGTATTATGTCTATCTAGCCATCTCTTTGTTATTGTTTTACAGTTTTATTGAGATATAATTGGCATACAATAAACTGGGCAAATTTAAAATGTACAATTTGAAAATTTTAGCATATATATTATATATACCTGCAAAATCATCACCACAATTAAGATGATGAACTTATCCATCATCCCAAAAAGTTTCTTTCTGCCCTTTTATGAATCCTCCCTCATGCCCCACTAATACACAGGCAACCACTGATCTGCTTTGTCACTATCCGATAGTTTGCATTTTCTAGAATTTCATATAAATGGAATCACAAAATATGTACTCTTTGTTTTTGTCTGGCTTCTTTCACTCAGCATAATTATTTTGAAATTTATTTGTGCTATTGTGAGTATCAATAGTTCATTTTCTTTTGTTGCTGAGTGGTATTCCATTGTATGGATGTGCCACACTTTGTTTATTAATTCACCAGTTGGGTTGTTTTCAGTTTTATGGCTATTATAAACAAGGTTTCTATGAACATTTGTGAGTGTATCTTTGTGTGTATGTATGCTTTCATTTCTCTTGGATAAATTTCTAGGAGTAGAACATTAGGTATACTTTTTGAGAAACTGCCAAATTGTTTTCCAAAGGGGTTGTACCTTTTACATTCCCACTAGCAATGTATGAAGGTTTCCATTTCTCCACATCCTTTCCAACACTTGTTACTGCCTGTCTTTTTTATTATAGACATTCTAGTGGGTGTGAAATGTTATCTTACGATGGTTTTGATTTACATTTACCTAATGACTAATGATGAGCATTTTTTCATATGCTTGATTATTATCCATACATTTTTGGTGTCTGGATTTGAAATCTTTTGCCTATTTTTATTGAGTCATTTGCTTTTTTACTGTCACATTTGGGGTTCTTTCTATATCCTAAATACAGGTCTTTATTATATATGTACTTTGCAAATATTTTCTCCCAATATGTAGATTGTCTTTTCATTTTAGTAACAGTGTCTTTTGAAAACCAGAAATTTTAAGATTTTGCTGTAGTAAATAAACATTATCAAATTTTTCTTCTATGTGTTTTGTTTTGATGTCATAACTAAGAAATCACTGCTTAATCCAAGGTTGTAGAAATAGTCTATTTTTTCTAGAAGTTTTATAGTTTTGCGTTTTTACATTTAGGCCTACAATCCATTTTGAGTTAACTTTTGTATATGACACAAGTTATTGATCAAGGTTTTTCTTTTGCCCATAAATGTCCAGTTGTTCCAACACTCTTTGTTGAGAACACTGTCCTTTTTCTATTTAATTGCCCTGGCACCTTTGCTAAAATTAAATGACCATATGTGTGTATGTGTCAATATCTGGATTTTCTATTCTGTTCCACTGAGTTTTCTTCAGACCAATACCCCATTGACTTGGTTATTGTAGATTTATAAGTATTGAAACAGTGTAGTTAAGTCCTCTAACTTTGCTCTTATTTAAAATTGTTTTCATTGTGCTAGGTTCTTTGTGTTTACATATACATTTCAGAATCCACTTTTCACTGTAGACAAAAAACCTGCTGGGTATTTGGTTAGAGTTGTATTGAGTATATAGATCAATTTTTAGAGAATCAATATCTTAAAAATATTGGGTCTTCTGATCTATGAACATAGTATATTATTCCATTTATTTAGATTAGATGGTTCTCAACTAGGGACAATTGTCCATCACAAGGGACATTTGACAGTGTCTAGACACATTTTTTATTGTAATAATTGTGATTCAGGGTGAAGGTGATACTAGCATGTAGCTAGAGGTCAGAGATACTGGTAAACATCCTACAATGCACAGAACAATTCCCACAACAAAGAATTATCCAACTCAAAATGTCAATAGTGCCAGGGTTGAGAAAACCTCATTTAGCTCTTCTTAAATTTCTCTTAGCAGAGTTTTGTGTTTTTAGTGAACAGGATTTGCACATCTTATAACACATCTATCCCTAAATTCTTCATATTTTACATCCATTATAAATAGCATTGTCTTTAAAATTTCAATTCTGGGTGTTCATTGCTAGTTTATATTGATTTTTGTATATTGATTGTGTGTCTTATACCCTTGCTAAATTGACTAGTTCTAGTAGCTTTTTTCCTAGTTTCCATAGACTATTTTACATAATGATTATGTCATCTACAAAACACACACAAACATGCACACACACAGTTTTCTTTCTTTCCAACCTGTGTCTCCCATTTATTTTTCTTGCTTTATTGCACTGGCTAGAACCTCTAATACAATGTTGAATAGAAACAATGGGGGCAAAAATATTTGCCTTGTTCCTGATTCTAGGAGAAAGGCATTCAGTCTTTCAACATTAAGTATAATGTTACCTGTATGTTTTTCATAGGTATCTTTTATTAGGTTGAGGAAGTTCCCTTATAGTCTTAATTTTCTAAGAGTTTTTATTAGGAATGGATGTTTAATTTTGCATCCATGGAGAATATTATGTTCTTTTCTTTTTTAGTCCATTAATATGGTGAATAACATCGATTGATTTAAGAATGTTAAAATTGATGTTGGGTTTTGGGGAAAAATCCCACTCAGTCATGATTATTTTATATATTGAGGATTAGATTGCTAAAATTTTGTCAAGAACATTTTCATCTATCTTCATGAGGGATATTAGTTTGTATTCTGCACTTGTAATGTCTTTGTCTGAATTTAGTATGAGGATAATGCTGGCCTCATAAAATGAGTTTGGAAGTATTCCCTCTTCTTAAATTTT
>NW_012144633.1:2500993-2503279 GCF_000956105.1 Propithecus coquereli | reverse complement strand
TGAGGGCCAACTCTATAGGGTTATTCAGTTTATGTATTTCTTCTCGTGAGAGCTTTGTTAATTTCTTTCAAGGAATTTGTCCATTTTATCTAAGTTGTTGAATTTGTTACCATAATTTTTTATACCATTCTCTTATTAACTCTTTAATATTGGTAGACTCTGTAGCAATGTTATTCTTCTTATTCCTGATATTAGTTACTTGTGTCTTCTCATTTTTCTTGATCAACCTGACTAGAGGTTTATCAATTTTATTGACCTTTTCAAAGAACCAGCGTTTTACTTTGTTGACTTTCTCTATTGTTTTACTGTTTTCATTTTATTTGACTTTCCTTATAACCTTTATTATTTCCTTTCTTCTGCTTACTTTGGATTTCGTTTGCTCTTACTTTTCCAGTGTCTTAAAGTGTAAGCTTAAATCATTGATTGAACTTTTCATCTTCTCAAACTGAAACTCTGCACCCATCAAACAATAAGTCCCCATTCTCTCCTCCCCACAGCCCCTGGCAATCACTGTTCTGCCTTCTGTCCCTATGAATCTGACTACTCTATGCACCTCATATAAGTGGAATCATAATATTTGTCCTTTTGTGTCTGGCTCATTCCATTTAGCATGTCTTTAAGGGTTGTCCATGTTGTAGCATGTGTCATAATTATGTTCCTTTTTTCAGGCCAAATAACATTCCATTATATATATATGCAACATTTTGTTTGTCCATTCATCCATTGATGGACATTTCGATTGTTTCCACCTTTTGACCATTGTGAATAATGCTGCAATGAATACAGATGTACAAAGATCTATTGAGTTCCTGCTTTCAGTTTTTTTGGGTATATATCCAGGAGTGGGATTGCTGGATAATATGCTAATTCTATATTTAATTTTTTGAGGAATAACCATACTGGTTCCTACAGCAGCTGCACCATTTTACATTCCCACCAATAGTGCATAAGGGTTTCAATTTCTCCGTATCCTCATCAACACTTGTTATTTTCTGCTTTTTTTTTTCACTAACAGCCATCCTAAATGAGTGTGAAATAGAATCTCATTGTGATTTTGACTTGCATTTCCTTACTGATTAGTGATGTAAGAGATATTTCCGAAGTTTCATATTTACTCACATATTTATCATTTCCAGTGTTCTGCATTAGTTTGCTTAGATCTAGATTTCCATATAATATCATATTCCCCGCCTGAAGAAATTCCTTTTAACATTTCTTGTTCTGATTGTGCAGATATGCTGATGGGAGAATTCTTCAGCTTTTGTATGTCTGAAAAAGTCTTTGTTTCACCTTCATGTTTGAAAGATATTTTTGCTGATTATCAGGACTGACTTCATACTTTGTGGGGCTCAATGCAAAATGAAAAGGTAGAACCTTCTGTTTAAACATTACTAAGAATTCCAAACCATCAACAGCAAAGCATTAAACCAAGCATGGTCCTTTTGCATGCAGAACTCTGCATGACTGCACAAGTTGCACACACAAGAGGCCTACTCTGCTGCTTATAGAATTCTAGATGACCCTTTTTTTCCCTGTTAGTACTTTAAAGATGTTGCTCTGCTTTTTTTTAACTTGCAATTTTTCTGATGACAATTCTGTTCTTGTTCTTACCTTCATTCCTCTCTCTGTAACAAATGGGTCTTTTTTCTCCTAAATACTTAAAGAATTTTTTCTTTATATTGACCTTAAGCAATCTCATTACAATACGTTGATGTACTTATTTTCGTGTTTCTTGTGCTTTGGGTTTGTTGAGCTTGTTGGATCTCTATGTTTATAGTTTTTGTGATAGTGAGACAATTTTCAGCCATTATTTCTTCAAAAAATGTTTGTTGTCTCATCTAACACCTTTCCTTTGGGGACTCCAATTGCACATATATTAGGTCACTTGAATTTTTTTCCCACAGATCAATGATGCTCTGTTCATTTTCTTTCAGTCCTGTTTTTCACCTTGTTATATTTTTGGATCATTTTTATTGCTGTGTCTTCAAATCCAATAACCTTTTCTTCCATAGTGTGTTTAATCTGCTCTTAATCCCATCCAGTGTATTTTTCATCTCAGATATTGTATTTATCATCTCTACAAGTTTATAACTTCCATGTATTTTAGAAGATAGACTAATGGCCAAGAAACATGAAAAAATGCTCAACATCTCTAATTATCAGGGAAATGCAAATCAAAACCACAATGAGATATCACTTATCTCCAGTGAGAATGGCCTTTATCAAAAAGTCCCAAAACAATAAATGTTGGCGTGGATGCAGAGAGATAGGAACACTCGTACTGCT
>NW_012144633.1:2493783-2499668 GCF_000956105.1 Propithecus coquereli | reverse complement strand
CACAATTCCAGGTGCTAAAATAAAATGAGGAAAAAGATTATTGGATAAAGGCTCTACCCTCACAAGCTTAAGTTTAATGATGTTGTAGTAGTATTGGTGAGGAAATAGAAAACAAGTAGATAAATATATAAGGTGTTTTCTGATATTAATAAAGGTTATAAAGAAAATAAAATTGAATCATTGGTTAGAGAGAGACTGAGGCAGGTGGTGAGAGAACTGTAATCACAGTTCTAAGGTCCTAAGATAGGCATAAGCTTGGTGTGTTTGATGAAGGAAAGAAGACCAGTGCCGCTGAAGCATAATAAGAGGAAAGTGTCAGGAGATGAAGGAACAGAGGTGGACCAGAGCCAGGTCGTGGGAAACCTTGTAGGCCATGGTAAGCAGTTGATTTTATTCTAAGGACACTGGGAAGGGCTTGAAGCAAGAGCATGATATGATCTGGAAAATGTTTAAAAATATTAATCTGCTATTGGAGAACAGACTTTAGGAGGCTAAGAGTGGGATCAAGGGAGGCTGCTTAGAAGGCTGTTGCAGTGAGTAGTACAGATATGAGATAATGGTGATTTATATCATGGTAGTTGCAGTGGGGCTGGTAAGAAGTGAATGGATTCAAAATATGTTTTGGAGGTAGAACTAATGGGATTTGCTGGTGCATTGAATGAGGGGAATGAAGTGAAGAGAGGAAGTTTCACAGGTCTTTTTCCAAAAGGGTAATTCTCCCCCTTAGCCACAGGAATTAGTTCAGGTGTGGACACTTGACTCCAGTTAATCCAAATAGGATTTTTCAGAGCCTGCTGGAAGAGACAGCCTTTCTTCTAACGGATGTGAACGTGGGGGAGAATGTAGCCTGTGCCCCCCCAGCAGGTAACCTGGTACCTTGAAGATCCTGAAGACAAAACCAACAAAGAAGATAACTGAGGGGTAAAGAGAGACAACTTCACTGTTGGAGTCTCTATATTAAGTTGTGCTTGAAACTTCTGGTTGAGGTTTTTTCTCTACTCATTATGGGGGTGGCGGTGGTTAGATGGCAGGACAAAGAAACAGAGGTCACTCCAGTGGAGAGGACCCTGCATTATATAAAAAATATCTTCACAGAGGGCTGCATATGGTGACCAAATGGTGGTAGCACTCAAGGTGGGAGGGTGGTAGTTGACATGGTGAAGGTATTCTCGCAGGACATGCCAACCTCTTCTTCAAATTACCTGTTCTCTGAGTCTTATTTGCCGGAGCAGCCTCAGAAGTATGGGTGATTCATGTTAGATTCACAGGAGTTCCAAACAGAATTCTAGAACAATTTTATATTATGATCCCTGACATCCCATGGCAGCGGTATTATCATTGTTATCACCATTGCTACATTTATAATTTGTATTATTAATATTTATTGAGTACATGATACGTGCTAGGCCCTATCTTAACCACTTTCTAAGCATAATCTCATTTAATACTCACTACAATTCTGTTGAAAAATTCTATTATTAACATCCCCATTTTTATAGAAGGGTTAAATAATTTGACAAGGTTACACAGTTATGATGTGGTGGAGGTTGTGCTTAATTGGCAGTTGTTAATTTTCTGTTTCATGTGCATTAGAGTAATTATTTTTGTCTATCTTATATATTCTTAAAATGTTTTCATTTCAATGACCCTAGGTTTGCTTTTCCTTAAAAAATAAATCAAAACAAAACAAATAAAAACCATAAAACAAAAGCTTGATAGAGCTTGGACAAAAATGATCAGGTCTCCAAAATAGCATAACGAGTGTGAAAATGTCATCTGTTTTAAAATAATATGCTTCATGAATAAAATCTGACCTTGTGAGAATTTGCTTTCTTAATTTATATGGCAAAATGCCTGAAGGTCAGCACAGAGAAATGAATGACCTGTTTAAAACAAAGGGAAACAGGAGTACCTGAATATGACCACGAATCTATCAAAAAAGCTTCAGGGAGCTTCATATTCAGGTTAATAAAAATGGGTGAATTGTATATTTCAAAGGAGAATCTGGGACACTGTTCAAATAACAAACAGAGCAAGCTGGGCTCACTGCCTAGAATAATAGGCACGTGCATTTGCACAATGGAGGATTTTGTCCACTGTGTGAGTGCTCACTCACACCTACATCTAACCTTACAACACTACCTCAGAGAAAGTGGATTCGATGAAAAAAATGTCAACATGAATAAGTGATCCTAGTGTACAAACAGAAACGGTATCATATTTTAGTAATTTTTTTGTCTCAATAATAGTCCAATCTATTCATATAACATCTTTTGGCTATGTAAACCTTGGCTTTGAAATCTCCAACTGAATATTGCAACTAAAACATTTATTGTCTTTCAACAAGAAAGGTTTTCACGGATTGTACATATCTTCTAAAAGAAAAAAATGTTCTTGATAGTAATGAAAAGCATATTCTGGAGCAGGCATGCTTAGCCAGTATATGCGCAGACTGGTCTTATAAAGGTGATATTTATTACTCCCTAATTTTCACCATCAATCTAGTTTCCTGTTGTGCATCCTTAAATAACTGCTCTGAATTTTTTTGTCTTTGTTTACTGTAGAGAAAATAATAGCGTCTCTGTGAATGGGAGGGCTCAGTCTCTAACTCTACAGCATGACCTTGGATTGAGTGAAGGTTCAGGCATCTGTGTATTAGTTTCTACTAGTGTTCTATTAAATACATAGCAAATCACCCCAAACCTCAGTGGCTGAAAATATCAATATTCAGTATCTCACAGTGTCTGAATGTCAGGAATCTGAGAGTGGCTTACCTAGGTGCTATTGCCTCAAGTCCTCCCATGAGGTTGCAGTCATGCAGTTGGTTGGGGCTGCAGTCATCTCAAGACTTGACTGGGGGCCGGGTGCAGTGGCTCACACCTGTAATCCTAGCACTCTGGGAGGCCAAGATGGGAGGATGGCTTGAGGTCAGGAGTTCGAGGCCAGCCTGAGCAAGAGTGAGACCCCTGTCTCTACTAAAAATAAAAAGAAACTAGCTGGACAACTAAAAATTAGCCAGACATGGTGGCACATGCCTGTTGTCCCAGCTACTTGGGAGGCTGAGGCAGGAGGATTCCTTGAGCCCAGGAGTTTGAGGTTGCTGTGAGCTAGGCTGATGCTACAGCACTCTACCCTGGACAACAGAATGAGACTCTGTCTCAAAAAAAAAAAAAAAGACTTAACAGGGGCTGAAAGATCCACTTCCAGGCTCACACACCTGGTTGCTGGCAGGCTTCAGGTCTGCTTATAATATGGCGATTTACTCCCCCCAGCACAACTGATCTAAGAGAAAGAGAGCAAGCATGTTCAAGATGGAAGCCACAGTTGGTTTTCCTTTTTAAAACTAACCTAATCTTGGAAGTGACATCCCATCACCTCTGCCTTACTGTATTCATTAGAAGTAAGTCACTAGATCCATTCCAAACTCAAGGGGAGGGGATTACACACCAGAGACCATTGGAGGGCCATCTTAGAGATGGCCTATCACAGTCTGCACCCATTACCTGAGCTCCTGGACACCAGGGGAACAACAGAATTAATTTTCTCTCTTCCTTCTTCTGGAGGCTAGTACAAATTGAATACAAAAAGCAAGGGGAATTGTAACTAGAGCTGAGGCTGAGGACTTTGCTAAGCTACGGAAACCCTGCTGAAGATGTCCATCTGTATCCTCAGAACAGTAACAACCTCAGGCTCTGCATGCTCTGTCATCCCTCCAAACATCCCTGGAAGACACTGCTGGCAGTGACTGGCCCTGGGGATTCTGGCTTAAAGGCATCCGAGGTTGAGGAGTCAATATCTGATCATATAATCTGCTTGCAGCACAGTAGGTGCACTGGTTGGGAAATTCTATCTTCAATGATCTGTTGGGAGATCAGCTTGAGTATGTATTTTACAGTGATGGTCCTCAAGCGGCTATTACTTTACTAAAGTTTGCTCAAGAAAAGATCCTAGCTATTTGGTTTTCTAAAGCCAGATGGCAGGTTTTGGCTCAATGGCAATGCTGAACTCTGGCACAACTCTAAATTTTATGCTCTCTTTTTACCTGCCTTTCTAGTTTGACACAGGGGCTAGCTTTTCTCAGCCTTAAACTCCAGCTCTTCTGTGGCTTCAGCTTTTTTCTCTTTCTTGGTCTCATGAAACTTGAAGACTTGTGCATCCTAGCCGTCAGGACTCCCCTTCTCTTTACCCCATTTTCCCAGGACAGCCCCAACTCGGTTGTTTCAGCCTCACGGGCAGAAATTGGATGTCAAGGAGGACGAGAAGTGGGGCCTAATTCTTGAAAATATAACTGAGTGAAAGAACCAGGGCTCTGCTGTCAATTGGGCTGGGCTCTGAGCTACACTTCACTCAAAGAGAACTGGAAGCAGAGTCCGACCCTTGGTGAAGGGACTGCATGGAACCTGGCCAACGGTCCAGCTCTCAAGGCTGAGATTCAGAGCTGTGATGCAAGTGTTATACCCAGAGGGTAGGTTAACGAAATGGCACAAGGGACCCAAGACTACAGAAATGACTGGCCCTGTCCGGCAAATGTATAGAGAGGCAAGAAGGCAGGCCCAGGGTGTCCTACTGCTGGGAACCAGGCAAGCCATCTGAAGGAAAGTGCAAATGACTCACGCCTGTGGGGCCAGCAGGTTACACAAATAGGTGAAGCAGGTCAGATGTAAGACCCTGGGGAATAGTGTTGGTGACTGACTGTCTGGAGCATTTAGAGCCAAACAAAATACATCTGCGGGGCCACGTCCGTAAGATAGGTTCTGCCAGTAGGGGGCACCTGTAGATGGATACCAAACGGGACCAGGTTTGCTATGTGGGATGAGCAGCTATTGCCAGTGGAGAGGCTCCAGTCTGAAGTTTCCTAAGCTGCTCCAGGTCACTGCAGCCTGCATGGAGGATGTAGCATGGCTACTTTGATTTCCGGCGCCAACGGCAGGCTATATGAAAACAAGAGGAGAGGTGAGGCAGATTTGGTTTTTGAGTTGAGTGAGCAGGTACCTAAAAGTGAGAGTTGGGGATCAAGCTTCTCTTGAAAAATTGCTTTGTAGTTATATTAGCGGCAACTCATGAGGTAGACTTGTTCTTTTTTCCCCTCTCCCACCATCTCCCCTCCCACCCATATTCTACCGTCTCCCCAATGCCCTATACCTCACGGAAACTTGCCCTTGAGACTTAAAACCGTCTGGAAGGAGGTTGGAAGAGCTGGCCTTGGCTCTGATAGTTGCTTTTACTTTGTGGTATCTTAAAGGTGCCACCTGCTGTCTGACCATTCAGAATACACAGAGAGCTTTTGCCAACAAGGTTGGCAGAACATAGCACTAGACAGCACCAGAGGAGATGCCTCTGAAGATTTGGCTTTTAGCACATCATCTGAGAATGAACAGCCAGCGCTAGGCTGAAGCAAGTAAGACACTCCCAGGACCATGGAAATACAGGTCAGATCCTGTCTTTATTTAGAATTTTGATATTTTATTCATTGTGCGATGTTTTTTGCATCGATTTTGTTTTCTAAAATATTGCATTAGAATATCGTTCATCTCGATCGCTGAGTTTTTGGCACCCCTTAGACTTTGCATCTCAGGTAACTGCCTCACTCCCCTCACCCTGGTTTCCGCCCTGAACACCTTTGCAGTTGAATCAGGAAGTCGAACCAGTTGATTCAGTCCCTCCGCGCCTTCTGGGCTTGATTTTTTCCTCCCTTTATCTTCCGAGAACTTACCAAAGCCAGCAGAGAACGCAAGACTTCTTTTCTGTATATCACAAGCTGTGATTGAGAGTCAACTAGGGTATTTCTGTACTTTTCTGTCTATTATTATATCACAGACATAGCCTAAAAATGTGATGCTCTGGGCCGGGCGCGGTGGCTCACGCCTGTAATCCTAGCTCTCTGG
>NW_012144633.1:2477406-2492593 GCF_000956105.1 Propithecus coquereli | reverse complement strand
TGTGTGTGTGTGTGTGTGTATTGTGCACACACACACACATATACATATATCTTCAGAGACTGGGTAGTAGATGGCATGATACAAGAAACAAAGACCATGGCTATATATGACTGTCTTGTCCTTAGCAATATTTATTTCTAATTCAGAATCCAATCTGAGTTCTGAACCGGGATCATGCATTCCATTTAGTTATCATCACCCTTATGGATTTTTAAACCAGCCTAGATTGATTAGTACATATTTCTCGGACTTGGACTGGAACTGCTTGTCCCATCCTGGAAAATGATTCAGGTTTTAGTGATGGTGTGATTGTCATGAATGCCTTGGAAGCTATTCATGAATTTATTCCAGTAATGTTTCTCGTTCCAGAAACTTATTTATTGACCCTAACATCAGTCTCTTCAATTTTTAAGACCTGATATCTGTGTTAAAATCAAGGAGAATTATTCAGGTAATTCATGCAAGTCTTTTCTCCCTGTTCCAACCCCTTTCCTGGAAATTTACATGCCACATTTCTTGCATGATTTCCCCTCCCCCAACATCAGATACACATAAATAGTGGGTGTTGAAAGGATGAGGGGGATTGTGTGAGTAAATTACCACCAGCTGTCTGAAGGCTTGATCATAATTTCTTTCCTCGAGGTTTTTGTTACAGCTGACAGACAAGGCTAGCCAATGAAAGACAGAGGTCTGAATAAACACACACACACACACACACACACACACACACACACACACACTCCTCAAGACAGGGGTAGAAAGTTGGGGATAAGAGAAGGAATACAAGATAGGGGAAATGTCCATTTTTTTGGTCCCTAGAGCTACGGCCAGCAAGTGAGGGATCCCAGTTACTCAGCTTTTACCAGTGCTTTGGTCTCATAGGGTAAATCAGAAAGCTGAGAAATGGAAAATCTGGGTCACTGGCCTAGCACTAGAGAGCAGTTTGGAGCAGAACGGAAATTATAATTCACGACTGCTATACAGAGTTGGAATCCTGCCTGGTATGCAAACATTAATGGAAAATAGCTGTGATTTATAAAATGCTTAAAGTGTGCTGGGCCATGAGTTAAACACTTTTCATATATCGTCACATTTTGTTCTTACAGTGACCGTATTAGGTGGTTATTATCATTAACCTTATTTTACAACTAAATAAGCTAAAGCACAGAATTTAAGTAACATCCAAAATCACACGGCTGGAAATTGACAGTGGGGTGGATTGGAACGGGGCTCCCTGATACTAGAGCCAGTAATCTTGACTGTTGTAATGTCTGTCAACCGCCTCAGCTACATTGCACTGCTCTTCCAGATGAATGGGACCCTAGGCAGTCACCCGGGGGAGGCTGGGAACACTTTTTTTTTCTGCCAGTGAAAATTAAATTTTTTTCAACAATACTGTTTTTTAAACTTTTAATTGACAAATACTAATGTATATATTTATGAGGTACAATGTGATGTTCTGATACATCTATACATTGTGAAATGATTAAAACAAGCTAATGATTTTTAAATAAAAGCACTATATTTTGTAATCCTAATATATAATAAAGTTTTGTATTGCTAGCATACTTCAGTATCTTATTCAGATGCTGCCTTCTTTATGAAAACCTCGCTATCAAATAAATTAATCACTCCTGCCTTCGTGTTCTGCTTTGTGCGTAACTCTATTGTAGCACTTTACCCCATGTGATTTGTATTATGGTTTGATGCATGCTTGCCCGGCTTTCCACACTAGATTTCCAACATGTAGTGCACTGCCTAGCACACGCTCTGTAAATGTTTGTTGAACTCATGTTAAATTGAATACACTAAGATAACTAAATTGTCCTTGAGTTTTATCAGCTCGTGGGAATAAAATTAAGTCCCAGGAGCATTAGCTATCTCTGAACTCCCACCTGTTCATTTAGGAAATGAAGTCCCTTACAAAGTCCCCTGTTCCCCTCACAAGTGTTTCTGCTTATCCCAAGGGTTGTTTTCCAATCTCTCATAAACTGCTTCTGGTCCTGAACTCGGTTGCTCTGAGGCACAGCTGCCACTTTGTCTACTATGTATAGTCTTCAGGGCCATACATCACCCCCACCCCCAATGCTCTGAAGGGCTCCTGAAGGGCAGATCTTTCAATGCTTATATACACAGCTGTTTCTCTCTAGGTTACTTGAATGGCCTAGGTAACCAGGTACATCCATCCTAGCCACAGTTCTGCCCACTAGGTCCCCCCGTCATGCTAATAAATAGATATAAGAGATTTGAATTTGTGAACTCTGTTGGACAGTTTTTCACCATGTGAAACTCCAGTATTATTATTCTTTGAAATGTGCTTCTCTTAGTAGCCGACAGACTAATAATTTAATCACTCTAAGTCTCTGTTTTCTCATCTATAAAAGAGGGTTGCCTGACGGGGATGCTCTCTTAATGCTATCTCACTCGTCTTTATTGCCCTTGTCACCCTTTGGCATATTGTAGTTATTTGTTTGTTTATTGTGTATCTATACCAGTAGATTGTAAGCTCCATGAAAATAGAGTCTTTGCTGTTTATTTCATAACTACTGTGTCTCTAGTATAAAAAATAATGCCTGACACATAATAGTCCTCAGTACTTATATGTTGAATGAATGAATGAGACAATGTATCAGAATTTTTGTGTACATGTTAAGGCATTGTTGTCTATTACTACATAAACAATGTACTCCAAAACTTGGTGACTTAAAACAACCATTTTATTATATCTTATGATTTTGTGGGTCAGGAATTTGGACAGGTCTCAGCCGAGCAATTTATCTGTCCCATGTGGTGTTGACTGGGTCACTTGGTGGTATTCAAGGGAAGGCTGAGCTGATCTGGAGGTCCCAGAACAACTTTATATGCTATGCCTGATGCCTTTGAGGACCTCTGGGTGATGTTCCACAAGTGGTCTCAGGCCTCTCCCCTCGAGAGGGAGTCAAACTTCTTTCATGGCAGCTCAGTATATTAAGAGGCTTAGGCAGAAGCTGAAAGGGTTCTTATGACCCAGTCTCAGAAGTTTATGACCTAGAACTGCATTCTCTTGGTCAAACAAGTCACTAAGACCAGCCTAGATTCAGCGGAGGAGAATTAGATTCCACCTCTCAGTAAGAGAAGTAGGGAAGAATTTGTAGCCATCTTTAATCTAACACATTCCTCTTTCTTTTGGCCACATACATTATTACCACATGCAAAATAAACTCACCCTATCCCAAAGCCCCCACAAGTTTCATCACATTTACTGCAGCAGCCTAGAAGTCCCTATTCTCACCATCTAACTCAGGTTCAGGGGAGGATGACGGCCTTGGGGTACAACTCCTTCACCACAGTTCCTCTTGATCTGAAGTCATTGGCCTCTCACATCCAACACACAGCGGCGGGACAGAGATAAGATAACTGTCACAGACACTCCTATTTAAAAAGTGAGGGAACAGGAGCATATAGCGATCAGTAGGCCAGCCCACAGCAATTTTGAAACCTAGCTGAGCACATATTACCACTTCCTTGGTTAGGGCCTAGTCCTGCTCCTGGGCATGATTCTCTCTGGCTCTTGGTCTGTACTCTGGGCTCTTGCTTTCATTCTTTGAATCATTTTTCATTTTCCATAAGAAATGATGCTTGCTTTGGGCTGGGTATCTTTCTCAGCCTGCTTCCTCTCTGTAGCAGGTTGAGGGTCTAATCTGTATTGTCTTAATGTCTTTTAGGCCATGTGGGTACAATTCACTTAAAAACTTCAAGGGCATCTTATGTTCTAATTTATAATCAACTCCTCTGGATAAAAGCAACACCTACATTTCATTCTAAAACAAGGTCTTCTTTTTTCACCTTGATTGGGCTGCCTATGAGCCTGATGTGAAACCCTTTTGTCCCGTGGAAAGGCACACCCTTAAGATGCGTAGAGGCTTTTTTTTTTTTTTTTTAACTGAAAGGATATATGAGGCACCCCCTTAAAACTTTTTGAGGTCTTAACCAGAGGTCTAACAGTCACACATTGGATTTGATTTCTTCTCTGAAGCCAATTCTGATTTTGAAAGCTTTTGCTGTTCAGAGAGACTGAGGATGAGAAGGAGTTTGACGTTTGAACCCAGTAGATCCTAGCTCTTTATATTTCCTCTAAATTCTCCTTAAAAACTGAATGGCTCTTTTTTTAGCCTATCTTTTTCTATCTACCTCATCATAATAGGCTAAAAGAAACTCACTAGCGCTTTTGAAATTCTGCCTGAAAATCTCCTTAGCTGGATACTCCCATTCATTAGGTACATTTTCTATTTTCCACATTCCCAAAGACAATGGCTTTGATAAACTTCCTGCCACTACATAACACAGCTCATTTTTTTTCAGCCCCCAATAATATTTTCTTCACTGTCCTTCCCAGTAGTCTCTTCAGCGTCCTTCCTGGGTTCAGTAACATTTTTCTTGAGCCTTTCTGTCTTCTGCTATATCCAGGTACCAAAGTCATTACAATTCATTTAGGTTTTTGTTATAGCAACACCCCACTTCCAGATACCAATTTTGATTCCTGCTATCTATTGCTACTTAGTAAACCATTCCAAAACTTACAACACAACACAACAAATACTTGATATATCCCATGATTTTGGTAATCAATAATTCTAGCGTGGCTCAGCAGGGCAAATTGATGCTGTCATGGCTATAGCTAGGCTGGCTCAGTTGTGTCCAGCTGATGGAGGACCGCTTCACACACATGCCTGGCACCTTGGCGGGAGCTGCTGGATGTTGGGCTCAGCTTGTGTTACCTCCCAAACAGAGGGTTTCATTCGCTTGGTGGGTATCAGGTCAATGGACACAGCCAAGATGGTTATCGCAGGGGGTTTTTATTACTTGGCAAAAGTAACAAGCACACCAGAGATAGTTCCCAAAGCAGTGTGTCCTCAAACAATGGAGTTGGGCTGGTTTTATAATCAGAGGGTAATGAGACATGATCTGATAGGATCTTGTGACGGGGTGATGCCAGGATACGTTCTTTGACTGGACCCTGGCATGGGGTGACACCAGGGCTCAATCCATTTGGATCCTGGATTCTGCCATGTGGTATCCACTCCTTAATTCAGTTCCTGCTCCTTGGTCTGGATACTTAGATTTCATCCATGGTTGCACACTTGGTTCATCTGGGCATGCTCAGGTTCTGTGTCCTTCAACCTGGGGGTCCATGGCAACTGAGAAACGACTC
The DNA here is from genome assembly GCF_000956105.1 of Propithecus coquereli. Taxonomy (NCBI): domain Eukaryota; kingdom Metazoa; phylum Chordata; class Mammalia; order Primates; family Indriidae; genus Propithecus; species Propithecus coquereli. The sequence continues at coordinate 2,487,402 of NW_012144633.1, read as the reverse complement.
AGAACTTTGTTACATAAAAGTTGATTGGCCTGGTGTGGTTACACTAGGCCCCCTCCTGTCTCCATGTAGTCTCAGGACCTCTCCATATGGTTTCTCTAGCATGATAGTTTGACTTAATCTGGCAGCACAGGTCGTAAAGCCAGCGTCCCAGAAGTCTCACATGGAAGCTCCAAGGCTTCTTATTGACCCAGCCTTTGCAGTTAGATGTCCTTCTGATGCATCCTATTAGTCAAGGAAGTCTCTAAGGCCAGCCCAGATTAAAGAGAGGAGAATTAGATACCACCTCAATTGGAGAGGTAGCAAAGAATTTGTGGTCATCTTTAATCTACCACAAACACTGTATCCTTGATCTCAGAAAGATTCCTCTCTGTCTGGAAAGGGCATTTTTTTTTAACCCGAGGTTAGAGAGATGGACATGGAGCTGTGAGACACCAAGGAGACATCTGCTGACTAGCCAAGTGATCAGCGAAGTGACAGGTGTTGCAGACACATTGTCCTCCTATGTAAATGCTCAGTGAATGTTTGGTGTCAAATTAGGAAAGCACGGCGCATAATGGGTAGGCATGCCGTTCTGTAACAAAACTGATTGGTTTCAAATCTCAACTTTACAATCTATCAGCTTTGAGTATGTAGGCAATATAATTTACCTGCCTGTGCTTCACATTATTCATTTATAAAACAGAGATTAACTAGAGCCTACCTCATAAGATTTTTTTGTGAAGATGAAAGGAGTTAGTACACACAAAGCTTTTAGAGGAGAATCTTGCAAAAATATGTTATACGTGGTTATTTTTATTATTGCCTTATAGGTCAGGCAGTAATCCATATCAAGATCAATAGTTCTTTTTACCCAGAATCAAGTTGGAGAGAAGAAAGGGAAAAGGAATTAAAAAAAAAAAGACTGAACGGAAGGTAAAAGTCCCATTGGAATATTTGGAGCTGAGTGACACCTTTCTATTTTTTGCATCTTATCATCAATTCAGGTATTTCCTGAAGCACAATCAGTTGACCAAATTAAGAGTGGTACACTCAGGACGGAATAACATAACTGGTTAATTTATCAACATTATCTACCCAGATTATTTGAGTTCTAATCCAGAAAACTGGGAACAGATACACAAGAAGGAAGATGTGTAATTTTTTACCTAACAATCGTTCATCTCAAAAATGGGAACACAAAATGATATATCAGGATAGACCAGGTTATGCTGCAGTAACAATAAACAATTCCCTAATCTCAGTAATTTAATATAACAGAAATGTATTTCTTGTTCACTTCACATGTTCAGTATGGGTCAGCAGGAAGGCTCTGATTATCACAGTCACTCAGAGACCCAGGTTGATGAAAGCTTCACCTTAACAATGTATTGATCTTTAAGGATCAATATAACGATGGAAATTGACAAGGGCCAATTGCATACTGGCCCTTAAAAATGTCTACTTTCTACCCAGAAATGACCACATGAGACTTCCTCTCTCATATTTCAGTGGCCAAAGCAAGTTACATTTCATTGGCCAAAAGCCACAGCTAGCTTTAAATGATGTGGGAAAGGGTACAGTTACCATGTAGACACAAGGAGAAAAGCTTAACAAAAAGCCAGAAAGCACTATATGTAGTGACTTGTAGATTGTATTATTGTTCCACAAATATTCAGTCTCCCCTCCTGCACTCTGTGGGCAGACTGTACTTTTCTGCACCAATGACTTTGGACTTGGCCTTATGACTTGCTTTGGTGAATGGAATATGGCAGAAGGGACAGTGTGCCAGTTCTGAGCAGAGACTTTAAGGGACATCATGCGTCTCTGCCAACTCTCCTTCGTTCTTGCACTCTGCCATGAGAATAATATTCCCCAGGTAACTGCTGCTTCTTCAGAGTGGGTCCTGGAATGAGAGAGATGTGAAGCAGACTTAAACCCGTGCTCAACCTATCCATACCAAAACCAGAGATCTTTGAGTGCGAAATGGATGTTTATCGTCTATTACTGAGATTTGGGAGTTCTTTGTTAAGCAGCATTGTTTCGGCAAAAGGATGACCAATGGTGACTCAACACAGAAGGATTTCATGAGACTAGCTACTAGAGATAATGGTTTGCAGTTAGCATATGAAATGGGAACTTACTAGTTAGTATTCAAAGAAATGTAAAGTAAAATGAGATAGTGTTAAATTATTTATATACTAAATAGATAGGTATAGATATTAGATCTAAAATAACTTGTAACTATTAAGTTATCTATTAAATAAAGGAAAAATTAAAATGCTCAATCCTAGTGATGTTGAAGCTATGACAGATGATAAAATTAGAAAGCTCTTTTACCCAAACATTCCCATGCCTAAGAAGTTACGTCATGGAAATAATTTGTCTTAGTCCATTCCTGCTGCTATAACTAAACACCTTAGACTGGATAATTTATGAATAATGGAAATTTATTTTGCACAGTTCTGGAGGATGGGCCAAAATCAAGGCACTGGCAGATTCAGCATTTGGTCAGAGCTTGCTCTATGCTCCTAAGATGGATCCTTGTTGCTACAACTTCTGGAGGGGGCTAAGGCTATGTTGTCACATGGCTGGAGGGGCAAAAGGGCAAAAGGGACTAGAGCACTCCCTTTAACCTCTTTTAGAAAAGTGCTGATCCCATTCATGGGGGTGGAGTGCTCACGATTTAATCACTTCCCAAAAGTCCCCACCTCTTAATACTATCACACAGGTTCCAACATATGAATTTTGGAAGAATGCATACATTCAAACATAGCATAATTCAAAAGAATAAAATAAGGCAGGTAAACTTCTCTAAGGCATTATTTATAAGTCTAATATTAGAAACAAGCATAGCTATGCAATAATAGAATATTATTAAGTAATCTGTGGTTTTGTTGCTATTATAAACTATTATACAATCATTAGAATAATAAATATGGGCATTCTCTGACAGCATGGACAAATATTCAATAAGTGAAAAAAGGAGAATATAAACTTATGCCTAAGCTGTAATTATAATTATACAATAGATATGTAATATATATGGATAATGATTAAAGGAAATATATATAAACTTAAATGTTTGTGCAGGAGGAGTTGTCATAGGTGTGAATATTTTTCTTTTGAAATCTAACACAAAAATGTTCTTTGATGATAAATATAATTTTAAAAACAACAAAGAAATGTCTCAAGATATACTCATATGTAAGAAAGAGTCAGTGTTTGGGTTAAAAGATTCATTTTTAAAAGACTGGAAAGAAACTCAACAAACTTCTAACATTGATTATCTCTAGGTATTATGGGTAATTTATTTTCTGTATACTTTTCTGTATTTTTCAGATGTTTTACATTTGAAATGAATGTGTTATTAAATTTTAAAACAATTATTTTAAAAATAAATGAGCATATTTTCTAGCCTCATTTCTGAGACCTCACAGCTCACCTTGAATCATTTCTTGTATGCAATGCATGTCTGGCTGTAGACAGAGTTCTTCTCCACAACTCAGTAGCCCATAATTTGATTTCAGACAAAACTAAATATAGCACCAACTTTGGCATGAAGGATGGAAATCTGACTCTCCCTGCCCTTTTTTTTTTCGTGCCTCAGAGGCAATAGGAGATTCTTTTTAAGACAGGTGGGCTATGAATTTTGTCTAAGATCAAGCTGGACCTAATTTTTCCTGGTAACATTCTAGACTCAGAAGCAGTGTAGTCTTAATGGCAAATTAAGCGTTGTAGGATTCTAGACTAGGGGACTTTTAGAAAGTTCCTCTGAACCCTCAGATGTTTTGTTATCCTATCTTTCCCACCCCTACTTTGCATTGGTAAGTAGGGGAGCTAGTCTGAGAGATGGGAGGCAAGATTGACAGTTTGTCCCAAGAATATAGACTCCCCATAGTCTTGTGAATACTCAGGCATGCCAGGATTCTTCTTGAGTTAAATGCCTAGGGTGCCTGAATGAAAAAATTCATTCTGTAGAAGTCTTGCTGGTCATATCTTTGGAAATTCAGAGAACATATCTCTGGGGCCATCCAATGGAGAAGACATCCTGTATCAGAAACTCTGCAGAGATTTTGACACTTTTGGGTCTCAAACTTATCATCTATGAAACAAGTATAGCTAAATCGAAGTTGCCACATATGGGCATTATAAAGCTTTTGCAAATTAAAAAGGGTCAGTGGTAATGCTAATAATAATGGTGATTATGTCACTTAATAAAAAGGTTTTATTTTAGAGCTAAAAATGAGCTTCAGGGATGTAAGCACTCTAAGTACAGCATGTCTGGCTTGTTTAAACTTTGATACATAAGTAGATGACACGGGGTCTCAGACAACGCCATCTCCAAAGTACCCTTTTCCACGATCTTAGAACAACAGTCACAGGGAAGAGTCTAGGTCCTGACAGCTACTGCCTTGAAGCTTTTCTAGTGTTCTGGGAAGTTCAGGAATCCTCTACCTCCTTGAAGCTACTGGTAGAGCCCAGTCGCTGGAGAAACTGAAAAACAAGGAGGTAGAATACCCTAAAATCAGGAAATGTCTGAGATGAAGACAGCTAATAAGGCTGCAAGGTTTTGTTAAGATGCTTCACTTCCTAAGGAAGCTTCCTGTCCTTAGATTAATGGCGACACTGTCATATTAAATCTCTAGGAAAATAACATTGTGTCCTCTGACTATCTCATGTATACATCTGCATTCAGCCAGGGCTGCACCCAAATCTTCTAGACTCCATCTCTGTCTCCGGGGTTTCCTAAGGGTGGGATGAGGCAGGCACACAAGAGGTCCTCCTCTCCAAATTCTCCCTATGGTTGGTTGGTTTTATTCAAGGCCTTTCATTGGGATGGGTAAGGGACAGGCCTTGGTACGGCGTCCTCTAAGTCCTCTGCCCTTCTGCCAACATAGTTCATTTGAGCCAGCGAGAGGGGCAGGGGAGACGGGAGGGTGCGCTCAAGCTGTAACCTGGGCGGCTTCACCGGGAGCACACAGGCTGTCGCCAGCCCCGCCTCCCTCGCGGCTGACAGCTCAGCTGGTGCCGAGCGACCCGTGCCAGCCAGTCGTGTCTCAGCCTGGGAGTGTGTGCGCACACGCCCGCCGGCCCGGAGTGAGCTTCCTTCTGAGAACAGTCCCTCCCTTGTGCCAGCGGCACCGTTAGCCGCAGGTTCGGCCACGTCAAATCCGTTTTCGGAAAAAGCAGAGCTCCCTTCGCCGCCGACGCAGAAAGGAGGAGCTGGGGAGGAAGAAGCTGCCGCTTTTAGCGCTGGAGATTCTCGGGCAAGGCTTCTCATTTTCCCAGGCTGCTTCCACGCCCGGGTGAGGGGCGCCCTGAGAGCCGGGAAAGAGCCTGGAAGATGGAGCAGACGTGGGCGAGGTAGGTGAGCTGCTGCTTCCTGGCGCGTTCTGGACTAGGTGGTCCTCCGCCCTCCCCTCCGCCAGCGCCCCAGGGGGAGGTCGCCCCTCACCGCTAGGGGCCCTGGACAGCTTCTCCTTCCTGTCGCTTCGCCCTCCCGGATTCCCAGCCCGCTTCTCTTGGTCCTTCTGCACATGGTCTGTTCTCTGGGGTCTCCCTTGCTCAATGAATCTCCCTTCCTCCCAGTCTTGATGTTAAAAATACCCAGTGAGGCTGCCTGGAAGTTTCTGTAGAAATGTTCCTGTCTTTTCCTTGTTCTTGATGTTCTCTTTTCCACAGCCTAGGGGGATTCCAGTAGGTCTTTCTTAGAGATGTCTTTGATTTCGGGTACTTTGAACGATATCAGATTTATTCGCACCCCGCCACGTTTTCCTTCTCAACCTCATCCTCCACTAGTCACACAAAGGCAAAAGACTGACTGAGCAGAGCCCAGAAATAGTCATCTCTGGAGCCTCCAGTTGCAGCCGACTTTGGGAAAGGGAAGGAGAAAGAGATCGGGGTACCTTACATTGCTCAGGCTTTGTTGAGGCCAGGCGACAGTCTGCCTTTAGTTCAGATTTTGGAGATGCTGGTGACATTGTGTTTTCTCCATACCCGTCTCCCTCCCCCAAATGTACTCTAACATGAAGATCATTTAAGGAAGGGGTAAGGATAAGAGACCATGTATTGAGATAAAGACTTCATTTTTGTTTTTTAGTGGGTGGGTGGGTGGCGAGACTTGTTCCAGAGGTGTTTCTATAACAGAGACTCATCCATCTCCAAGATTTAACTTTGGAGAATTGGGGTGAGGCCAAATGAGTGTTCTGACTCCTATGAGCGTGAAGACTATACAAACATAAGGAGCTTAACAGTACTTATGCAAAAGAATTGGGGTATTTTAGTTGATTGTTAAGTTCAACAGAAGCAAAATGTATAATGTGAATTTTAAAGAAAGGGCAAATTGAAGCTTGGGATGTGTTGATAGAAGTATAATATCTAGATTTATAAGTGATGATTCTACTTTTGGCTCTTTTCTGTACCTCTCAGACCTCTTCCTAAGGACTGTGCTCTGTTTTGGGCATCAATGGATTAAAGTAGTACAATCAAGAGAAAGGAGGGAATTCAAAGCCATACCTTGAGGGTTGGCCAAAAGTCCTGGGGTTCTTGAGTCTGGAAAAGTGAAGGCTAGGAGACAGGAGGATATGGAGGCTCTTTTCAAAGGTTTGAAGAGCAGTTGGTGGTAGAGGGATTAGATTAATTTAGCATCTCTTAGGAGGACAGAACAACCAAAGGGAGTAAGTTGTTGGGAAGCAAGTTATGGTTTAGTGCAAGGGAAAAACCTTTTAACAAGTGAGCTACCTGGGCAGTAAATAGATTGCTGATCCAGAAGTTATTCAAGCAAAGGTTAGATGACCACTTGGTGCTAATGAGAGTGAGTATGTCAGGGATTCTTGTACTCCATCAGTGTTTTTTATTTCTTTAAAATGAAGTATTATTTATTAACTTTTTAAACTTTATGTTTATATAACAATTTCAGACACATTCGGAAATAAGAAATTCACAAATATGTTTCCAGTTCAATTAATTTCACAAACTGAGTGTATTCATGTGATGTGCACTCAGATTAAGAAAGGGGACATTATCAGCGTTCTGATGACTCCAAGGATACCCATTTTCCTGATTTTTAACATCATATATTTTGCCTAGTTTGAACTTTATGTAAATGAAATTATATATTGTGTACTCTTATATCTGGCTTCTTTCACTCAGTCTTATGATTTTGGGATTCTTCTACATTGTTGTGTTTAGTTGTAGTTCATTTATACTTGCTTCCAAATAGGATTCTATTGTGTGTAAATATATCAAATTTATTTACCCATTACATTGTTAATAGGCATTTGGGTGATTTCCAGTTTGGAGCTATTATCAATAGTGTTGCTATGAACATTTCTGTACCTATCTTTTGGTGAACATATGTACACATTTCCGTTGGGTAAATAAATAGAAGCAGAATTGCTGGTAATAGGAAATGCATGTTCAGCTTTAGTAAATACTGCCAGATTGTTTTCTAAAGTGATTACAGAAGAGGTTTCTAAAGAGGATATCCAAAGGGCAGAGACATAGTGAAAAGGCGCTCCCCATCACTAGTCATCAGGGAAATTTAAATTAGAGGCACAGTACCATACTGATATATACATATCAGAATCCCTGAAATTAAAAAGATAGAAAATACCAAATGCCGACAAGGTGGAACATTTAGAATGTTCATGCTTTTTTTTTTAACCTCTACCCACAATAAGAAATGTATTTACATTGCAGCCAACTACATTTACATACGTAACAAACAAAAGTTTCATGTAACAGTGCCTGCCCTTTCTGTGTGTTTTGTACTCCAATATTTTCTATTTTTTTCTTTAAAAAAACAAATTCTGGCTATGATTCACTAAGTTTATTTCACCACCTAATGGGTCACAGTTGGAAAAATCCCATAATCATAGATTGTGGCTGACATCTCAGATCTTTTCCAACTCACAGATCGGATCACTTCATAAACATTTGTTAAAAATGTGAGAGTCCAAAACAGGTCAGACACTGTACTAGATGCTAAGAACAAAATAATGTGTGAGATTGAGTCTTTGTCTTTGAAGACTTTACATTCTCAGCATCTCTAATTTTTATGGAGAAGGGCTAAAACAGAGATATGCATTGGCTGCCCTGGGAGCACAGTGGATGGGGGACTGAGAGAATAAATATGTAAGCATTAATTGTATTTGCCTGCCGTGTTTGTGAAAATTTGAAGAATGGAAGTAACATCCAAGAAAAATAATGGTCCGGTTTCAAAACTTATGAATTTTTATTTTGTTTCTTCTCTGCTCTACAGTTAAAGTGCAGCCTTAAAGTAAGACAAGACTATGTTGTACTTAACAGATCCCCATTGATAGCTTATTTGCATTTATTCTGCTCTGTATAAATGTTTAGCCTAGATGAATCAGGGACATTTATTTCTCTTTGAATTCATGGTAAGTTAGTAGAGTCTTGTTTACAACTGCATAGTTACAACCAGAAATGGCATCTCCTCCCATTTTATAGATGTGGCTGCTGAGGCTAGAGAGGTTAAGTGATTTGCTCACATCCACACAACTAGTATGTGTTAGTGCACGAAAGTCTGGTTAATTTGAATACCTTTGCTTACTGTGGTGCTGGTGCTTTGCATATAGCACTTTGTGTTAGGAAACTGATGGGTTTTATAATTCAATTATTGAAACATATTTGGACGTTGAATGTCTTGTTTAATATTAAGCACTGCTAACAATTAATTTTCTGCATTTTAAAGAGGAAAACCTCTGCTTTATCAACCCTGGTCTACTTTTAAATAGCCAATACTTGGGTTTTTGCTTGGGGAATGTGCCTTGATCGGTGCTTTCACTCTTTTTTTTTTTTTTTTTTGAGACAGAGTCTCACTCTGTTGCCGGGGCTAGAGTGCCGTGGTGGCAGCCTAGCTCACAGCAACCTCAAACTCCCGGGCTGAAGCAATCCTCCTGCCTCAGCCTCCCGAGTAGCTGGGATTGCAGGCGTGCGCCACCATGCCCAGCTAATTTTTTTCTATATATTTTTAGTTGTACAGCTAATTTCTTTCTATTTATAGTAGAGACGGGGTCTCACTCTTGCTTAGGCTGGTCTCCAACTCCTGACTTTGAGCGATCCTCCCGCCTCGGCCTCCCAGAGTGCTAGGATTACAGGAGTGAGCCACCGCGCCGGGCTGGTGCTTTCACTCTTACTTGCTTATTTCCCACATACCAGATCAGTAGAGACACCCCTCCATGTCCCCCACTTCTTTCAGCTACATGCTACGGCTGTATGGAAAATACCAAAGGACTGAGAAGGGGTTGTTTTCTTCTTGGGAAGGATAGGCTGGCTCTCATCACGGTGCCCTCTCCATCACGGGTGGCTCGCCTGACGGTGGCTGTGGGATCATGTTTGCAAGGCTGCGTAGAGCATCTCTCCATTCAGTGGATGCTCTGGGACACTAGTCCTATTGAAATCTACTCCATTTTATAAATAAAATTCCAAACTGGGCTCGGAACATTCCACAAGTTGTCTCTGGCAAAAATGCAAATAGCATTTTAAAGTTAGAAGACTAAGTCCAGAATAAAAGAGATGTCATGATGACCCAAGGTGGCTCTATGCGATTCTATTTTAAAACAGTCAAATACACTGAGTACTTGTTTTCCTTGGTCTCAGGGCATCTTCTGAGTTCTGTGGCCAGCAAGACAAGCATGATCTGAATTTCTTTTTTTCTGAACCCTTGTGGTTAAAGCACTACTCATAGACTATTTATAATGAATTTTATAATAATAATAACTTGTATTTTCATAGCACTTTAGTAGTCTGTGGTTCATCTTCCCTTAATCCATCTCATTATCTTCAGTCCTTTTCTGCTCATTATTAATACATTCTGAAGAAACTTCTTTCCTTCTTGGCTTCTCCAAGGCCAGCTAGGGTACAGGTAATATGCAACTGGTGTCTTCTCATCATGGCCAAGGTGGAAGGGGTATAAAGAAGCAATAACTGCTGACTGACAAAGAAAACTGAATAATTTCTAGCATTTCACACAGTTTAAGAATGTATTTAGGC
>NW_012144633.1:2464935-2466196 GCF_000956105.1 Propithecus coquereli | reverse complement strand
CCAGGAGCTTGAGATTGCAGCTGTGATGACACCACTGCGCTCTCGCCTGGATGAAAGAATGAGACCCTGTCTCAAAAACAAGAAAACATGTCGAAATGTAAAGTTTGCACAGACAATCCAGAAACTGTTACCTGTAGATGTCTTTGTTTTTAAGTTGACACAGTTTGTAAAATCGTACCGTTTATAAATTGTCAGGGCCACAACGTCACATGTAACAACAACAAAAAGGCTGAAGTTGTCCTTCTAACCCTTTTGTATTTGCCAGGACTGAATGTGCATATAAATAAAAAATATGAAAATTGGATCTTTGAACATTAGAAAGATTTCTTCCATTTAAACCAGAGTCTAGCAACTCATGTCAAGCAAGCTTTAAGAGTATGGGAATTAGAACAGAATGTGTGTTTGGTTCAGTGCCTACTACTGTGGGGACCCCAACAAACAGCAAACTTCCGCAACCTTCCTGTCATGCCACATGCCCTCACGATTTAAGAAGGCCACATAGAGCCTAATCCCTTATGTAGTTCATCTCTTACCAACGTCATTATTATAATTATAAGGAAATCAAAATATATTCTCCTCATTGTTAAAAAATAAAAATGAAACTTTTGGGAAAAAATAATTTTAAAAAAGTGGGGGATACTCACCTGTGTTTTCCACCACCCTAAATCCCCAGCTGTTCACTTCTCCAGGTTCTTTTCTGGTCTGCATCTGTAGGCATTTTGATGTCGTGCAAATTTTACTCCTGACCTTTTCTTGACGTTATTTGAAATGGTTATTGAGGGTTCTAAGTGGTTAGATGAAGCTATAGTGTTTGAGGAGGGAGGAGCAAATGAAGAAATGGTTTTCACCCTTGTTTCCCCTTAATATTCCCACCCATGGGTTAGAGCTTGAGCGGGAAGGTGGGGGATGGGGGAGGGAAAGCGAAAATGGACATTGAAAGGGTCCTAGGGAACAGCATATGATTGTACAGGCCCCGGGGCATGGGAGGGGAACAAAATGTAAGTCCTGAACACACTGTTCATTTGCCCATCTTTGAACCTTTATTATGTTTCCGTGTGTATTTATACCCATCCTTTGAAACCTGGATTCAATATTCTCTGCTTCCTATAGATTTCCTAGACTCCCTCCCCACCAGAACAAAATTAATTTCACAATCTTATTTATGTTCTGTAGTGCCCTGTTAAATCTCATTTTTCTAATAATTATCTCTTTGAATCATGTGTCTGCCTCCACCAATAGATTCTGAGTACTTTGACGACAG
>NW_012144633.1:2460208-2464020 GCF_000956105.1 Propithecus coquereli | reverse complement strand
AAAAAAGAAAGTAAAAGTAGATATATGAAAATTACATCAAAACTATACCTACATACTATGTGTCTACTGCAAGGAAAGAGAAAAAAAGAAAATAGATGCTGTGTTTGGTTATGGGATTATGGGCGGCACCCTTTATATGCTGTTTTAAAATTAAGTCAACATATGTTTTTATAGCAGGAAGAAATTGATATTTGTGCCTACCAAGTGATAACGTAAAGTTTGGAACTGAGTTGGTTTAAAATTCCTCTGTCCATCACATGGAGGTTTCCAGGTTATTGGCACCATGGGAGCAGCGTTTTTGCCAGCAGATCTAGACAGCTGGCTGTGAAGTGATTGCTGCTTTATTCATCCTGAGCTAAAATTATTGTGAGTGGGCCTTAACATACCAGCTGTTTCCTCCTACACACCTAGCCTGGCCTTTGCTAGGGTAACTTTGTTTATCCTTCAAAGGTTAGCTTGAGCATTTTCTCACTCTGGAATTATTTTTAGAACCTAGTACTGGGTATTTTCCGTAGCCAGAACACACTCAGGCTACTCTGTTATAGCATGTAGCTAGTTGATTTACTTGATATTTTCCATACTCTAAGTTTAGTGGAAGAATGGACTCTTTTTATCTCTAAATCTTCAGCATCTAATGTTGTTTCTACCACTCAGCAGATCCTCAGTTAAGAACTTTCCAGAGAACATTCCCTGAAAGCTGATGTGAATACCTGTTTGGTAGGTGTTTCCTTATTACAGAGTGGATACAGCAGGTTTTCAAAGCTTGAAGCCATATACATTCAAATTAGATTTATCATTGTTTCAGCAATATGCATGAAATTTCTGGTAAGATATAGACTTCATAACTGCTGGACCCATGATAGTGAATGATGTAAAAACCCTTTCTTCAGGACGCTAACGTTCCAGAGGCGTCACTAGGCATGAACGTATATCACTGTCACACCTTGAACTCGAATTCACTTCCGTGTACTATAAACACAGCCATCCTTTGCAGCTCATCTTTCCTGCAGATGCTCTTCTCTTAGGATTCTTAACTCTGGAATTACATTCTCTAACCGTGGGTCACACGTCCCCCATTTTTCCGTTTTTCTGAATGTTTAGTTTGCCTCATCACTTGTTCCAGTTCCTCAGCTCCTCATCTTCCAGGCCATCTGCTCTCTGCACTCATCTTCCTACTGAGCCCAGACCTCCGGGTCAGCTGTCTGAATCATGTTCTCAGCACTGCTGTAGAATCTCTAACTGCCTTAACCATCCCCCAGCCTTGGCAGCCCTTAATCAATTTTATTATCCTCTAGGATTCCATAAGCTTTGTTTTAGTAAATTATAAAACCATACTGAGAAGGAAGACTGCAGATTCATTCTTTCTCATCTCGGGCAGATCTACAACACTGCTAAGACATCCTCCTCCTCCTCCCACCTGCCTCTTCCCCATGATTCTTTCTCTTCCTCTGAGAGCATGTTCCTCACAACCTTTCATTTCAATGGTATAAATAAAAGCAAGATACAAAGTTGTATGTTCAATATTATTTCTACTTGGAGAATTCACATAGACAAATAAATTGAAGAACGACTAGAAGTAAATACATAAGAGTCTTTATCAATATTGCCTTTAGGCAGTAGTGTTTTTAAAATTATTTTTATTTTTCTCTATACACTTTTCTCCTTTCCAAAATTTCTGCAAGGAGCATGGAATTCTTTTAAAATTATTAAAAATAGACATTACAAAGAAAAGAAACTGAAAGATTATGTGACTAAAATAGTTAAGTGGAAAGGGAAAACAATCACCTATTTTTAACATTCAGTCTAGGCTTTAGAAAGATTGAGCCAAGTGCCTCAACATGCCCCAGTGGCCTATGAATATTAGTTGTTAATGAGAACTGAGTTTTGCGGAATATATTGCCAGGACCGAAAGTACATAGTAAAAGGTAAATTTGAGAGGTCAGTGGAGGACCACACACCATCCCTGGGAGAGGTGACTGAATCCAAAGCATGTTAATTTCATGTCTTTTTTTTGAAAGAGTGACATCCGTGTCTTGGCTGATTCAGGGTCGGTAGAGGAGAATTCATTAGATATTTGGATGTGTGATGACCTTATAAGGCAGAGTGAAGAAAATAATTACTTGAACTGCCTTTACCTTTTTACGGTATTAAATGTTTTCTCTGAACCTTGATGGATAGCACCAAGACAAATAATGTTAGTTTTTAGGATAAAGATTTATGGCAGGAGCAAAAAAAAAAGTAGGGGGAGGGTCCTAACAGTTGGAAAAGTTGTTGCAGATTCACAATGATGTTTGTAACTCACTGTGGCTATTGAAGACTTAAGCACTGCGTCCCAAGAGTCGTGGTCACTCTCAGTGAATAGACTGTGCTGAGTGCAGGCTGTAATTGCAGGCTGTACTGGAGAAAAGTAGATGTTTCCGTACCAGTGCCAAGTCAGCTCACACTTAGCAAGCAGAGGGAGGCTCACGGTGACGCCCTCTCTGTTCTGAGAGGCTTTGCCAGTTAAGCATCCTAGCTTGCAGAGGTTATAATGATAGGTCTTGAGATGAGAAAAAATGATAATCTCGCTGTATTTACTACATAATAGTCTTGGGCTCTGCATCTGTGACTTTTACCCTATTTGCATTTGAATATGTATTTTTGCGATTTTGATGCCAAGTGGTGGTGGGGGTGGGGGGGAATTTGGCAACATTTGGAACATAAAAAATGTACTTGGTGTCTGTCTTGGCAAGAGAAAAAGGATCTGAGAAGGCCAACGTCTCAGGGCTTGTTTACTAACGGCCTCTTCTACTTTGTGTCTGTTTCTAACACCTTTCCTGACTTTTCCTGTATTCCCTTTGTTAGGGTCAATGCCAAGTGTTACCACAGAAGAGTTTTGGGGAAGGTGTAAATATTCCCGGGAAATTTGGTTAGAAATAGGGAAGTAGAAAATGATGGGTGACTCACTTTCCAGGATAGGGCCTATATAAAGAGTCATATTAGCCACTTCCCTTTTAGCATTTTAATTCATTTGTCACGTGGCATCTGTTATACCAATACTTAAATACTCAAGTGCAGCCGGGCATGGTGGCACAGGCCTGTAGTCCTAGGTTCTCAGGAGGCTGAGGCAGGAGGGTCGCTTGAGCCCAGGAGTTTGAGGTTGTGATGCCACGGCGCTCTAGTCCTGGCAACAGAGCGGGACTCTGTCTCAAAAGTAAATAAATAAATACATAAACAAACAAATATTCAAGTGTAAGCTGTGTCCATCGGGGATGAATTGATATTCAGTCTAAATCCCATCTCCTTAGCACAGCAAGTAGTCCTTTCCTTGGGCTCTCAGGGATCGTTTCCCTGGAGTCAAGGCAGGCACAAAGGAGGATGTGTGGGTAGAGATAGGGCACAGTGGAAAGCATAATGGTTTGGAATCAGATAGATACAATTTTCAAGTTCAGGCTCTGACACCAACTAGCTCTGTGATCTTAGGCAAATTAGTTCATCCTTCCAGGCCTCTTGTTTTCTCACCTATAAAATAGGGATAACAGTACCTACTTTCCGAGATTTTGTGAGGATTGAATGAGATAATACCTGGAAGATATCAGGCATTCAATAAATTGTGGAGGCAGCATTGGTGGTGGGTGGTGATGGTTGTCCATGGTAATAATGATGGCTATTTAATGGAAAATTAGTGCTGAGGAAAATTCCAGCACAAGAAAATATGTTGGGGCATGGTGACTCACACCTATAATCCTAGCACTTTGGAAGGCCAAGGTGGGAGGATCCCTTAAGGACAGGAGTTTGAAACCAGCCTGAGCAAGAGTGAGACCTCATCTCTA
>NW_012144633.1:2442433-2457872 GCF_000956105.1 Propithecus coquereli | reverse complement strand
TGAGCCACCGCGCCCGGCCTAATGTTGATGTATTGTTGAATCTAAAATCTTAATAGCTACTTCTCAGCAAATCAAGAAAATATGGGTGATATGCCAGGCAGAGATCAAGTAGGTGAACAGCTCGTGAGTGGCTTGTACTTGGAAAGTGCTTGTTTCTTCCAATGAGGCAGAGTAGTGTCTTGGCAAGAACATTAAATTTGTGTGATTTTAGTGGAGTTGGTATTGGTATTAAACAGATCAATGAGGTAGGGAGAAAGAGAAAGGTAAGGCTTATTGAGGGAAAAGTGTAGTTCCTTTACATAGGAAAAGGAAAATTTAAATTAAAAGCATCTTGGGGAAAATGTATATGGACGTCTATGTGGGAAAGCTGTAAGTGGCCCAGTGAACCACATGCTAGCTGAGCATGAGTCATTTGTAGACTGATGTTTAAAAAAGCATTTAGAAACACTCAAATTTGAGAAACCAGGACAAGGCTATACAATTTTTTTCCAGACTTGGGTAATATAGAAGAATTTACCAATATATTACTGCTTTGTGTGCGTGCGTACGTGTGCGTGGCCAGATCTGGAGTCTGTCTCTACCATACCCCAATTCTCTTTGCACTTTGGTTTATCAAATGTTATCACGAATTGCAATCCCCTAGGCATGCACTCTGTGTCTCTTCACTATGACCCCCTTCCCTTGTGGAGCATCAGATTCCTTCCCAACCTTTTGGAACAGCTGAGTGAGCCCCACTCTCCGGCAATACGAGGGAGAACTTGAGATGTTAATAGAGCTAAAGTGACTTTTATAAAATCTCTTGAGAGACCGCGAGTGCGCCTATTAACTCAGTGCCCATCTACAGTGACCTCCCCACTTCCAGTTATTGATTCATACCAGGCAAGCAGCACGCTCAGAGTGGATGTGGGCGGGGGGGAGAAGGTGAGGAGTCTGGTGGGGCTGATATGCATTGTCATGTTGGAGCCTGCTCTCGATCCATAATGTGGAATCTTCAGAGCAAGAACGATGGGGTGAGATCATGTCTGGAAAGTACCCTGGATCCTTGGGAATATGAAAAGAGGTTTTACATTTAAGCATCTGTTAGAATAGAACTGCATAATCACTGCAAGAAACCTTAGAAATTCATGCCCTTCTTTTACAAATGTTTGAGGAAACTAAAGCCCAAAGAGGTAAAAGTGACTTATAAGCCAGTTAGTGGCTTGTCACCACAAATTAATGAATTGCGTGTTGAAGCCAATAGGTTTCTCAAGACTGTGTCTGAAAGCAGAAATGGAAGTCTGTCTGCTCTTGGTCTGTAGAAGGGTAGCGGCCTCAGAGCCGGCAGGGAGCCAGGCAGTTATCATAAATACAGGAATGAGCTGGGATGACAAGGACTGGGAGTGGCAGGGACCATGGCGGACTGGAGGACGCATGGGTGTTCTGTGTGAAGGAGGCAAGTTAGCCCCCTGTGTGGGAAGGCAGGCCCAGTGTTGGTAGACCCACTCCTTTTCCAAGAGAAATTAGAAAAGGGTCAACTTTATGTGAACTATTAATAAATAAGACAAGTCAGATGGGCTGAATTTGACCTCGCCCATGACACAGATGCAAGGTGGCCTTTGTCTATGGGCTGGGCATAAATGCTCGGTGAATCACAATAGCTAAGTCTAGGTTTTTTCCCCACACATTTTTCCATACAGTGTTCTGGTTGGTAGTTTTGACATCCTTCTCTGTTACCTCCACAGAAGGGAATCCATAAATAAGTAGTACATGCATCTCTTGCCTTATTCCCAGGGAACTTTCAGGGAAAGTTTTTAATGAGAAGGAGAAGCGGGAGAGGCAGAGGGCCTGGGAGAACTGCAAGCTGGTGATCTACTTTTGAAGACCAAGGAATTGCCAGGTGGCACGTGCAGTCCAGTGTGCCCTGTCTGGTACTTTCATGTCCATCTGGGACTTAACGAAGATTTATGCCAAGATCCAGCCCTGAAGCAGGGAAGAAAAAATAATCAATTTTCAAACAAATGCCAGATTCTCATCTGCCTCCCTGTAAATGTCTTCTGTTTCTTAAAAAGAGAAGCCTTTGAAATCTCTGCCTGCAGATTGTGTGTGTGTGTGTGTGTGTGTGTGTGTGTGTGTGTGCGCGCGCGCGCGCGCGCGCAAGTGAAACAACTGACTGGGGGTCCCCAAGGGTTAAAAGAATACGCTACATGTTGAAAGCATCCCTCTGTAGGACTATTGCAATCATCTCTGATTCTGCCTTCCCCATCAGCCAGTCAGTTGTCAAAACAGAAGCCAGCCCTTTTAAAACACTAGTCACTCAGTCCATCTCTCTTTTTGAGTCACGAGACTCCAGTAGCTAAAGGCCTCCGATGTCCAGAAAGGCTTTAGACAGTCTGTGGCCCCTGCTGGGTCCCCCATTCCTTCCCTGACCTTGCCTTCTGCCGCCCACGGCCTGCTCATTCTGCCCAGCCACAGACTCCAGCACTCCCCGATGCCTTCGATATTCTCTACCCTTGTTGCTTCTTAGAGAAGCATTGTCTACTCAAAATTGCAACCCCCACCCCCTACCTCCAGCACTACTTACCTACATTCCTACTTTTCTTTTTTTATGGCACCTGTCCCCAACTGCTGCTACACACTGTATTTATTTGTCTTTCCTTACTTTAAAAGTTCCATGAGTGCAGGGATTTTTGTCGGTTTTGTTAATTGCTATGTTTGTGGAACTTAAAATGGTGCCTAAAAACATAGCAGGTGCTTGACAAGTATTTGCTGAATATTTTTGAGATTTTTTTCATCCCTCTGTGCTGGCCAGATACACCTCTTGCTACTGAATCTTGGTGTTATTAACATTTCTACTAATGGACTTTGTTTGTCAAGTTTCCTGTGTCCATTCTTCTTCCTAAATATATCTGGAATTTTTTTCCTTCTCTCCATCTCCATTTTCTTTTCCTTTAGTTAAAATCGTCACTTCTTGCTTGGAATATAGATGCTCACCATTCACTTTTGCCCCTCCACACAGTTTCTCTCAGCAACTAAATCTGCTCATTTATCATTCATTCTCTAGTTTAATATCCTTCAATGGCTTCTCATATCCCTTCACATAAAACTCAGTATCCTTACCAGGTCCCACGAGGCCCTGTGTGGTCTGGTTGCAACATTGGCTCTCTCTGTTCCTCTAGCAGGCCAAGATCCTTCCTGACTCAGGGTGTTTGCTGTTCTCTCATAATGGAATATTCTTCTGCTCCAAGCCTTTATCTGGCTGACATCCTCCCTCTCTAGGTTTAAGTGTCCCTTTCTCTAAGTTTCTCTGAGTCCCTGTACTAGTTTCCTTTGCATTTTCCTTCATGACATTGACCACAGTAGTAATTAATACTTGTGAAATTGTTTGTTCGATGGCTGGGTCTTCACGTACTTACCGAGGATAGGAACTCTTCTGTGGTGTTTGCCTTTGTATCCCCAGCACTTGATACTGTCCCTGATACAAAGTAGAAGCTTGATGAGTAATTGTGGATGAATTAAATAAAAACAGCACATAAATGTCTTGCTCTCTTAGGGATTGGGGACCTTGTAGGGTAGTATTTCATTAATTAATGATATATTTCTCTCCACAGAGATTATTTTGCAGAGGACCATGGGGAGATGGTACCCAGAACAAGTCATGCAGCAGGTAAGGATGCTATGAATCTTGCCTTGTTAAAGTCTTGGTTTCCTACTGATCATAATTTCCTTGAATTAAAAGTTTATCATCGCAACATACTCAAACTTACATGAATTTCAAATTTGTGCATACTCTAATTACCAGTGGAGAATTATATACTACATGTAATTTTATGTTCTAAGAAGCAGCACAATGAAGTAATTCATAACTAAAATACTTATATGAACTCTTTATACTCTTAATGATTCTCTAATTATAAGATTAAAGTCACTTGTGAAATGATTGAGATAAATTCTGTTACTAAAGTGAAATATCTATCCTAATACACCATTAAAATGGGTATAATAATAATGTCAATCTCATAGGTAAGATTAAGTGAGAAAAGCTCTTAGTACAGAGCCTATCAAGGAATAAGCGCTCAGGAAATCTTACGTATTATTTTTATTAACATATTCATTATAGCACAGTCATTACTGCATTAACATTAGCCAACGATCTACCTCAATCACAAAACCAAAGTGAAGATAGCTTTCTTTTGGGGTCCATTCTTTGCAAAATCTTCTCCCCACTCGAGGGCTTTACTCACTTGCTGAGTGACTGTCTTTTTCATACCAGTCCTGAAGATTGTTAATATGTACAATGTGGAAAAAAGTTTTTAATTTAAATAAGTTAAGGACTTCAAAGTCACTAAAAATTGGTATTTGAAACTGTGTTAAATTCATAAATCCAAGGGCTACCACACTCAACATTTTCAGTGTCAAGATCCTCCTGCATTTTGAGGCAAAAGTTGAAGGAGTAGGACAAAAATGGAAGGGGAATGGATAAAACACCTGCTACAGAAAAGACACGTGGTGGGGTGCTTTCATTTATTATTCTATTTAATCCGTATGGGAGCTCTGTGAGGTAGGTATTATTACCCCTGTTTTTACAGAGGCAATGGAACTCAGTAAAATTAAGGGATTTTCCTAAATTCCCACAATTAGCCAGTGGTCAGGATTCAAGTCCAATCTTCAAAGGCTCTGCTCTTTTCATCACATCCCACCACTCTAATTGTGCTGTATTATTGTTCTGTTTTAGCAGATTCTCTTCCTCTTAGTAGCCTATTTCATTTCACCTAAATGTGGAAGAAATCATTCTTTCTAATTTCTTTTAATTAAGAAGTTTGAATTTATTTAGAAACATTCAGAATATCAACAAACAGGTGCAATATCATCATAATTATTATGTTATTATTTTATATTTTTGCTCTGCTCAACATGCTGTAGATATATTATTTTTGTGAACATCTCATGGGTAGAAAATATTATTATTTGCAATTACAGGGTAGTGTACAATTAACAGAACAATTATTTGCACTAGCTGCATCAAAAAACAATTGAAGACTGGACGCGGTGCCTCACGCCTGTAATCCTAGCACTCTGGGAGGTCGAGACAGGAGGATCGCTCAAGCTCAGGAGTTCAAGACCAGCCTGAGCAAGAGCGAGACCCCGTCTCTACTAAAAAAAAAATAGAAAGAAATTATCTGGACAACTAAAAAAAATATATATAGAAAAAATTAGCCAGGCGTGGTGGCGCATGCCTGTAGTCCCAGCTCCTCGGGAGGCTGAGGCAGGAGGATCGCTTGAGCGCAGGAGTTTGAGGTTGCTGTGAACTAGGCTGACGCCACAGCACTCACTCTAGCCAGGGCAACAGAGTGAGACTCTGTCTCAAAAAAAAAAAAAAAAAAATTGAAGAGGGGAAAAATTATCATCCCCATATATAACTAATTTGTGCTATGTACCAATAAAACCTGCTTTAGATTTCTGTGCCAATCTAAACTCCCAAACTCTACCAGACAAGATTAGTGGCTATTGAAAATACCGTTAAAGACAGGGCTATCTAAAGACACACTTGGTACTATGTTAATTTGACAAAAAATAGACACCGTACAGTGTTCAGTTTATAAACAAATCATATGGTCTGGCATTTTGTTTTTCCTTTAAAGTCAATGGTATAAATGAGGAGTTAAATACTTTTAGGCAAGAAAAAAACTGTCCTGGAACCACTCACTCTATTGATGATCATCATGATTTTCTTCTCATCTTTATCTTTCTCGTCACTACCATCTTCCTGATCCTTGTTTCTCCTCTTTTTCTTGTTTTTTTTTTTCTAGTTTTTCCAACTTTCTTTTTCCCTGCATCGGACTTTCCTTTACCCAGAATATAGTAATAGCCTTTTTATATTTTCCTTTATCTTGAAAGCCTTGCTTTCCTTAAGGCTATATATTATCTACAGCAGTAATTCTTCATTTCTCTCACTTTCCTTACAACATCACCAGAGAATAAGCCAGGATGTTCTCCTGTGATTTGGGGACAATTTTCAGAACAAAATAAGTTTTCATTTCACTTTTGTAATGGACCTTGTCCACCCTCCCTCAGATATGAATTTCCATCTTTTCTAAGCATTTAAAAAAAATTCTGAGAAGTTGACTGAAGCATCTGGGTATTTTTTCTTGTGTTCCTTTGGCAAGTTTGGAGAAGGAAGGGAGGGAGGGATGGAGAGAGGGAAGGAGAGAGAGGGAGGGAAAGAAGAAAGGAAGGGAAAAAGGAGGGGAGAAAAGGAAAAAAAAGAAGAAGAGCACATGACATTTTGCCTCTTGGCTTCTTAGGACCACACCTGCCCATATGTCCAGCTAACTTTTCTTTAGCGAGGCAGAGTCACCCAGTGAGGTTTTGCTCTTACTTCCCTGACACTGTCTATGGAGCTCGTGCATTGTGATGGCTGTCATTCTTTCTTATTTAAAAAAGTAGTTCAGTAATAAATGCTCCTTATTTCCTTCCATCAGCCAAGAAGAGATGTAGTTTTTTATGTCTTCTGCTTGTAACCTCAACCCTGCCCCAAAGATCCTCTGTGTACTGTGCTTGACTGAGACTCTGATTTCTTACTCTTTCACAGTGTTATTTCTCAAAAGCAGGCATAGGGTTAATAGCAGCTTAGCCTTCACTATGTTCTCCTAGAGCAGTGTTTCCATTGGTTAAGGGGATGATTGAGTCTCTGGCCCTTTGCTTGTTTTCCCCTTGACTCTTAGATCTCTTACAATCCCTGTAATTGCTAAAGTAACACTGTATCAGTGTACTTGCTAAGAAACACAGTGGAGAGAATTTAGGATTAGTTCTGCCACTTTTTAAGCAATGTGATTTTGGGCAAACAAACTTTAATAATCACATATGTCTATTGCATTTGTTGCAGTGACTTTATACATGAAATAATTCATGTGAAACTATTTTGTAACCTGTAATGCCCTTTAAAGATGTTGGTTGTTACAAATGTTATTATTCCTAAATAGTAACCTAAAAAATTCTCTGTAGAGAGATTTGTAGGTATACTTAAGTATATTGATTTTTTTTTCTTCTAAAAACTATTTCAGTTATCTTTTGTTGTGTATTAAACCACCCCAAAACTTAGTGGCTTAAAATAGGGGTCAGCAAACTACAGCCCATGAGCCCAATAGCTTTATAAATAAAGTTTTATAGCAACACAGTCATGCTCATTCATTTACATATTGCTAGGTCTGCTTTGTGCTAGAAGGACAGAGTTGAGTAGTTGTGACAGAGACAATATGGCCCAGAAGCCTAAAACACTGTCTGGTTCTGGAAGGAAAAGTTTGCCCTCCCCTAGCTCAAAACAACAATGATTTTTTATTTCTCACAATTCTGTTTTGACAGACTGGGCGTTTTTTTTCTGTTGGTCTTACTTGGGATCACTCAGATGACTGCACTTTTCTGACTGCATGATTGTGGCTGAGGGTCCCAGACAGCCTTGCTCACATGTCTGGCAGGAAGTGATTGGCTGCCAGCTAGGGCATCTTCATTTCCCTGAACTTGGTCTTTCTTCCTCCAGTAGGGTAGACTGGGCTTCTTCACAGCACGGTGGACTTGGGGTGCTAAGAAGACAAACGTAGAAATGCAAGACTTCTTGAGGCCTAGTCTCTGGAACTCATATGGTGACATTTTCATCGTATTCTATTGACAAGGCAAGCAACTTGGCCAACCCAGATTCCATAGGTGGAGAATTAGACTCCACCTCCTGCTGGGAGGAGCATGAACATCACATTGCAAAGGGGCATAGACACAAAGTAGTTTGATTCACTGGAGACTATTATTAATATGATCTACAACAGGTTGCTTTATATGAACAGTTTCTATGTGGCCTAGAATTGGTTTGTTATTTTTTTGCAGAAACCAAATTCTGCTGGAATGTGCTGGTCAGAATGATCATAGGTTTAAATTGCACATCGTTATATATAAATCTTTTTTGTTGTTGTTCTGTTTCATTGACAGCTTTTCTTAGTGACACTAAAGATCGAGGCCCTCCGATACAGTCACAGACCTGGAGAAGTGGTGAGAAGGCCCCCTTTGGGCAGACATATTCCTTGAGAGCATTTGAGAAACCCCCTCAGGTGCAGACTCAAGCTCTTCGAGACTTTGAGAAGGTAAGTCATGTGGGTGGATAATTGTTACCCCTTTAGAAGCAGTACTATGGAATAGTGATGTCTTATAAAAATGTGGCCCATGCATCTACTCAAAAGAACAGAACACATTCTATAAAAAAGACATCTGCACTCAAATGTTTATAGCAGCACAATTCACAATTGCAAAGATGTGGAAACAACCCAAGTGCCCATCAGTATATGAGTGGATTAATAAAATGTGGTATATGTATACCATGGAGTACTATTCAACTATAAGAAACAATGGTGATATAGCACCTCTTGTATTCTCCTGGATAGAGCTGGAACCCATTCTACTAAGCGAAGTATCTCAAGAATGGAAAAATAAGCACCACATGTACTCACCAGAAGATTGGTTTCACTGATCAACACCTAAGTGCACATATAGGAATAACATTTATGTGGCGTCGGGCAGATGGGAAGGGGGAGGAGAGGATGGGTATATACAAACATAATGAGTGCGATGTGCACCGTCTGGGGGATGGATATGCTTGAAGCTCTGACTGGAGGGGGGGCAATGGCAACATAACCTAAACATTTATACTCACATAATATGCAGAAATAAAAAAAAATGTGGCCCATGGATTAGTCTGGATTATGAACATTGTTGTCATTGTGGTGTCTCTGTCCAAATAAGCAATGTTAGCTATGTGCTGGGGGTTGTGGTTTATGGACAATTACCTGTACAATAGTCCCCCCTTATTTGTAGGGGATACCTTCCAAGACCCCAGTGGATGCTTGAAATCTTGGATAGTACCAAACACTATATATACTATGTTTTTTACTATACATACATACCTATGATAGAGTTTAGTTTATAAATTAGGCACCGTAAAAGACCAAGAAAAATCGCTACTAATAAAATAGAACAATTATAACAATTTGCCAGAATTACTACTCATGCACTTTGAGGCCATTATTAAGTAAAATAAGAGTTACTTGAACACAAGCACTGTGATACCGCAACAGTCAATCTGATAACCCAGACAGTTACTGAGTGACAAACAAGTGAGTGGTGTATACGGGTTACGATGGACAAAGGGATGATTCATGGGTGGGATGGAGCAGGATGGCACAAGATTTCGTCATGCTACTCAGAAGGATGTGCAATTTAAAACTAATAAATTGTTTATTTCTGGAATTTTTCATATCATATTTTCAGACTGTGATTAACTGAAACTGTGGAAAGTGAAACCACGGATAAGGGGGGACTATTGAAGCAATGAATTCTGTCTTCCCACTTGTACTCCTGGTTTACATCTCAGAAAAACTCAGGACGTTCACGTGGTACCTTGAGAATCTGTAGCCTCAGCATGGGCAGCCCAGGAGTCCCAGTCCAGTTGGCAAGTACCGTATTCTCTGTTGCTAGCTTGGACCACTCTAGATATCTGGGTATAGTCTGCAGTGTGAGTTTTCTCAGCGACAACCCTTTGCTTCACAACAAGAATCTGGTGATGTTGCTTGAAACTCCTGAATCAGCTCTAAGTGCTCTGCCTCTTGGTGTGTTTTTGTCCTTAGATTTGGCCGAGAACAGCAGCCGACAGTGTCATGGGGATCCGCAGTTCCCTGTGAGCTGGGCTGATCCCAGGAAGTCTGTACAATAGAACCTGTCCACTGGGATTCATGTGGCCCAGAAAGAGACATCCGGAATGTATACCCTTATGTTCTAAAAAAAGAAACAGCTCTTTGGTGCCCCCTGGGGGATACCCAGGGAGTAGGCCCCCACCTGAGTAATGTGTAAATAGGTCCTAAGATACGTGGACCTAAGGACTTAAGGTACATCCCGCCAGACATTTTTGTAAGCATGTCATATGCTCCATAGAACATGTGCCTAAGAATTAAACAGGCTACTCTTGGTCTTTTTTGCTCAGAGTTGTCATGGATACTGTTTTTTTTTAAACACAGAGAGTCTGCAGGAATATTAAGTGGCTTTTGAAGACTAAACCTCTGAAGAGCTGTGTGGTGCTAGTGGGGGGAGCAGGGCTAGTAACACCCCAATCCTTTTTTTCACCTTTTGGATCTGCCGCAATGCAGAAAGGGGTGAGCAGAGCTGCAGAGCTCCTCAAAGCTGTGTGGGATGCCCTCTGAAAGACAGTCCACCTACATGTTCCATATGGTTGAGAGGTGATTGGAAATATAGAAGTGAGGCATGTCACCTCCCCTGAATGGATAAATGGCTGAATGCTGTGGGGAGAGGGAAAATAATGGGCTGGGTTTGGTGACAAGCAGGGGTCAGCTGACTTCCAGAAATCAAGTCCTAAGCCCTTTTCTCTTAGAGTTCAGGTCTAACATCACAGATTAATCCTTACTTCTCAACGCTGGGAATCACTGACAGAAACCAAGCTAAGATGCAGAGAAAAGGCCGATAAGGGATATTTTAAATCTCTCTCCCTTATGTATCGAGTACCGAATAAATGACGAGACTGTGACACACTCGATCCGAGAGTTGTTGCCAGTAATCTAAGTGGTGTTGTGTTCATACATTTGTCCATTCTTACATCCATTCATCCGTCTTGCAGACTTTGAATGACAGCACCTAAAATATAAAGAACCTCCATGAAAGGATTTCAAAATTAGAGGAAACATTGGTTAGAAAAACAATACAGGAAGAACAGGGACACAGTCCAATGCCCTACCCTAAAAAAATACCAGATAACACAATATTTTCTGTAAAGTTTAAAACATGCATTTGGTAGCCTTGGGGTAAAGGATGGGTAGCTGTACTAAGAGAGAGGAAGGGACATGCTAAAGGGTTTGTGCTAGAGAAGGGTTGACTCCTCCAGGGCTTAAAGAAGGCATCAAAGGATACAGGCTGGGATGAGCATCCAGGAATACATTCTTGTTTTATTTACCCAAGCAACAAATACTTGATCACTTTACATAAGATACCGTTCGTGCCCTTAGGTAGTTATAGTCTATTTGGAAGTACAGACATTACACTACTTACAATATAAGATGGCAAATGCTTTCATAGAGATAAGGATAGCATACTCTAAGATCTTGAGAGAAAAGGTCTAATTTTATTAAAAGAGTAGGGAAGGGCTTCCTGCCAGAGAACACCTTTCATGGGGGTTGCCCATTGAGCAAGGTCTCCAAAGCTGAGTTAGATTTTACTAGTCAGAGAAGGAGAGTATAATATTCTGGACAGAGGGGAAATTTGAGAGAAAGGAAGAAGGGTATGTTCGTGGATTGAGCAAATGAGAGACTGGGTTAGAAAGAGGTAAGGAAGGAGAGTTAGAACAAGAAGAGAAGTAATATTAAAGGTACTTAATCTGTCAAAAGTAATTAATCAGTCGTGTGATTACTTCTAAAATGTTTGCTGATGTAGGAAATTCTAGAGATAAAAACCTTTTCATTCCAGAATAAGAGACAACAGGCTAAAAATGCAAATACTAGCACATTATGGAACCAAAATATAATTGGTCAATTAACAAGTGAAAATGACAATTATCATTTATGTTGATTGAGGAAAAAGAAACAAAAAAGGCAACATTCTGAACATACCACAGTTTTTGTTCTCTTTTATTCTCCACCCACAACCAACAGCTTGGGTAGGCTGGAAAAGATGGGCAGGGCAGGGCAGGGGCCAGGGAACGGTGACATGGTCGACCCTGCTCAACTCCACTCTTCTAGGTGTCAGTATGTTTGCCAGGTCAAGGTCAATAGGTATTGTTTCTCATGATGAAAGGAGAGTATTGCTTAGCATACATGTTTTATTTACACTTGTGATTTAATTAATTTTTAAGCCTTGTCAGCTTTGTTATGAAGGGGTTTCTTCCCCACCACCCACCAGAAGACCCACTGATGGAGGGATCTTTATTTCTTCCAGATCTGTAGGCTCTAGTAGCGGGTTAAGTATGTCTTATAAGTTGCCTTATTTTGTCTTTATAAAATGTGAAACAAGTATCACTGTCCCCATTTTTTAAGTAAGGAAACCAGAACTCACAGAAATTATGACTTTTTCAGGGTCAAAGAGTTTATGTACCATGATGGTAAATCTAGACAGGACATTGGGTCAGAAATAATTTTTACATGCAAATGGCCATAGTCATGTGTTGAGAAAAATCTTCTCCTATATGCTCTCTCATTGATCGCAGCACCCACCCCCAGCCCCAGCATCTCTGGGATGCATGAGACTAGAGCAGCTCATAAATAATACTAGCTAGCATTTGTTGATCACTTTCTGATTTTTTTGTGGGGGATCCTAGAGTTGGTCCGGCCATATCTGCCATGCAGACTCCTCAAGGGACCCCTCGATCACTTGCTGTGTGGGAGATACTGTTTGAGGTATGTGACCACATTACCTCATTTACAACAACAACCCTGTGAATAAGGCATGGTTCTTATCCCAATTTACAAATGAGGAACTAAAAACACAAAGAATAACAAAGGAACTTGTCCAGTGTTTCATAATGCAAGCCTGAAAATACTCATCATTTTTGTGACCTAAAATAGTATTTTCTAGATTGAGAAGCTCAGCTGATGAAAGTTGTGTGCTAATGAAGGTGTTGGCTCATTTGGAAATGGAATCTTTAGCTTCTCCTATTTAGGCCGATACATGTTGAAATTCTACCAAATTTCTGTCTCTCTAGGTAAACTGTAAGTCCTCTTTTATCTCCCAGTGTTCTCTATCACATGCTTTTTACTCCATGAATTCTGAACTACTTGCAATTCAAAGCTGTCTTGTACTTCCCTGTCTTTGTTCCTGCTGTTCCCTCTGCCTGGAGAACCTTTTCTCTCCTATCCTTTACCTAGCTAAAGCCTACTCATCCTTCATGTTTTAGCTCAGGTGCCTTTTTTCTTTTTTTAAAGGATGCCTTCTATAACTCTCTAATCCCAGAATATATACCCAGACTCTAAACTCCTTGGGGCAGAAAACACCTTTTACTCATTCTTTGCTAGTCTCTAGAGTCTAGTATAATGCAGTACATAGTAAGTGCTCAGTAAATATTTATCAACTAAACTTGTTGAAAAGTACTGAAGATTAGGTATTCTATTGGATTTGTATTTTTCCGGCCTCTACTTGGTATTTACAATAAGTCAAATGGTTCTAAGAAGGATATTTTGGTGTACTAATTGACTGGGTAGAATGGGAAACAGGGAAGTCAAGAAATGTACATCTGTTTTCCACCTTAACTGGAATGATAAAATTAGAAATATAAAGGAAGGGAAAGAAACAGAGATTTTCTAAATAATATTTGATAGGACTTAAGATCATAATCGTAGTGAATAATAATAATATTTGAGTGCTTATCATATGCCAGGCACTTTTCCACATATTTAAACTATTTTGTTTCATTAATTTTCAGTTTATTTTCCCAACTTATAAAATAGAAATTATTATTACAACCATTATGCCAGCGAAGAGACCAAGGTTCAAATAACTTGCCCACAGTTATACAAGCATAAAGTGATAGAGCCAAGATGATGCTAGTAATTCCAAGTTTCTTGGGGAATCAATCAATCAATAGAGGCCTCCACCGCCCTGTCCTGTTTACACATTTTCTAACAAGGTCATCTTTAACATGAAAATGCCAGCAAAACTGGCTGCACTGTTCGCCTGACTGCAGTCTGAAGCCAACTTTCCCTGGCAGGCAGACTGAAACCGCAGTGAGTCAGCCTGTTGAGGTCCCACCCATCCTGGCCAGCTTTCCCACTTGGAACTTGAAGTCTACCGGGGAAGAAAGGGGAAAAAAAGTGCTAAAATGAAGAGGCTTTTTTTTTTTAACTTTTTTGGGCTTATGTAAATCTGAATTGTCACAGTCTGGGTTACCTGTGCTAATCGAGGTGAATCTGGGCCATGTCACTGCTGTCTTTTAGTTTTCACAATTTCAGTGCTTCTCAAGTGTTTCTCTCTAATTACAGCCTTGGAAAATGAATGTTACCAGTGAAGCGCATTTTTTTTTTTAAATGGCATGTATGCTTCCAAAACCACAGTGTCCCAATCATACTGGTTTTGCTTTCACTGGTGTCTTAAGACATTCAAAAAGTTATTAATGACAAGGGTAAAATCTTAAGCTTTCAGCAGTCATGAGTGTAGTTTGTTCTTCTTTTTATTTTTTTTTTTTGAGACAGAGTCTCACTCTTTTGCCTAGCTCACAGCAACCTCAAATTCCTGGGCTCAAGCAATCCTTCTGCCTCAGCCTCCCAAGTAGCTGGGACTACAGGCATGTGCCACCGTGCCCGGCTAATTTTTTCTATATATTTTTAGTTGTCCGATTAATTTCTTTCTATTTTTAGTAGAGAGGGGGTCTCGCTCTTGCTCAGGCTGGTCTCGAACTCCTGAGCTCAAACAATCCGCCCGCCTCGGCCTCCCAAGAGTGCTAGGATTACAGGCGTGAGCCACCGCGCCCAGCCTGTTCTTTTTAAACATGGGTTTTCAGAGGGCTTCTGCACAGTCATTTCACAGACCTTCAGGAAAGTTCTCACTCCTAGGCAACGTTGCCAAAGATATGCATCAAATCAACCATTTTTTTCTTCTTTAGAATTACAGAGTGAAAGGAATGAGTCTGAGTGCTGTAGAGCAGCAGTCCCCAGCCTTTTTGGCACCAGGGACCGTTTTCATGGAAGACAATTTTTCCACGGACCGGGGGCAGGGGGGATGGTTTCAGGATGATTCAAGTGCATTACACTTATTGTGCACTTTATTTGTATTACTATTACATTGTAATATATACTGAAATAATTATACAACTCACCAGAGGTTGGGGACCCCTGCTGTAGAGGATACAGAGATGTATGGGAGTTTCCATTCTCAAGGAGTGTACAATCTGATTAGGGGCATAAGAAGTTTAAATTATATAAGATTTAATTTAAATAATATCTAAGGCAACCATGGACAAGATATGTCAAGATTGGAGTAATTATAAATGTATGTCTTCAAAACCTAAATATCAGGACAAAATTTTGTTCTAATTTATTTTGTGTGTATAAATTTTTCAAAGTTGTAAATATTATCTCACATTTGATTATAAAATTAATAAAGAAACTTTATCAAAAAGAATGACATTACAAAAATTAAACAATCCTGAACATTCTGAAAGGTAGGGTTACCAACACAGAAAAGAGAGCACCGCTTCCTCAGAGAATATGGCACTTAAATGAGAATAATTTTTTTGTTATTATTTTTAATCTCCTTTCTGTCTCCTTGTTAGAACTTGTTTTCTTCTCGTCTCCACTGTATGAAGAGAAGCCCTATCTTTCCTTCCATGGACCCAGCAGAATTTCTATTCTAATTTCCATTCCAATAATAAAATGTTTAAATAACAACAAAAATAATGATGCCAATTAGTATTGTTGAGTGCTCACAGTGTGCC
>NW_012144633.1:2436161-2441278 GCF_000956105.1 Propithecus coquereli | reverse complement strand
AGGAGAGACAGAAGCCAGCACACAGGGTCTTGAAAGTCACATAAAGACTTCTAAATTTTATCTGAGATCAATGGGAACCACTGAAAGCTTTTAGACAGAGAGGCGACATGATCAGATTTTCCTTTTAGAAGGATCCCTTTGGCTTCTGTGTGGACTCTGGAGAGGAGGAGTAAAGTGTAAAGGCAGAGAGAACAGTGAGGAGGCAGATGAAGGAGAGAGATATTTCAGAGGCAGAATGGAGAGGGTTAAGTTAATGATTGGATGTAGAACCAGAGAAGGAGAAGCCCAAGGATGACTGATCACCAGTTCATCCCTCCATTCCCAAACCAGACTAATTGTCCCCCTGCTGTAAAGTTCCAGACTACCTTGAACTCTCCCTTTAATAGCATGTATTATTTGTTCAGAGTCTGCCTTTTCTGTTTGAACCTGAGCTCCACACTAGTAGTTTTTGTCTTTTCACTACTAGGGACAGTCATTAGCCATAGTGCCTGGTGCATGGTAGGCATGCCCTTTTCTTTTCGTCTTTTTTGTTTTGTTTTCAGTAAGTGACTGATACCAAACTTTCTTGCTTGGGTAGCTACTACATTATGCCATCCACTGAGAAAGAGAGCAACTGGAGTAAGCACCTGTAGTACTTTTATCACCATTAAAACAACAGCAACACAAATCAAAAAACAGTAAAGTGATTTCCATTTTTGGAAGCAAAAAGTAAAGAAGATCCTTCCTGCTCTTGAGGAACTCTAAATCTAACTGGGGAGACAGTCAAACAGATAATCCCATATGTTGTGAAATGGACCACAATAAGAGCAGATCCGCAGTGCTGTGGAAGCACTCAGGAGGGGCCCTTGCTCAGGCATTAGGGTCAGGCAGGCTTCCGTTAGTAGTAGGTAATAGCTAAGTTAAATCCTTAGGGTGAGTTGGGGTGCGCTGGGTGGGGAGTGAAGAGGAAGCGACATTGCAGGCTAGCACTACCCGTGCAAAGCCCTGGTGGCAGCGGAGAGCTTACTGAATTCAGAAATAGCAAGTTTTTTTGTTGTAGCTGGAATATTAGAGAAATAGGAGGCTTTTTGTCAGTTGGGGTGCATGTTGGCTGTGTCTCTCCCAATCACCCTCTACTTCTGGTCGAGGCATTATTGTTGCAGTCATGGTCATTCATGGTATCACTGTGGACTCAGCTCTTGTGCTTAGAGCAGTCCTAGTCATACCTTCAAAATTGCATTTGCTCCTAGACAGGGATGGAGAAAGGATCGTTGAAAATCTAGAGAAAAAGGTGAGGCCATAAATTGCTGTTTCTCCCCTAAATTCTAGAAGCTCAGCAAATGATCTTTCTGAATTGAACCAATTGCAGACAAACACCAAGTCCTTCTGATGTCGATTGGGCCAAACTGATGGAGAATCTAGTTTGGAACTTGGGAGTCCTTGGGAGCTCCCAGCATTGCTGCAGCTCAACTGTCATTCCTGCCACACAGCTTATTTAACTGTCTCTGGCGGCACTATTTCTGGCTAGGCCATCTATTTTTGATGACCAGAGAAGTTGTTGTTTGTTTTGTTTTTATGTAGTTCAGAGTGCTGTAGTGTGATGATGATGACGATGCCTTGTTATTCTAGGACTGGGGGTGGTGTAGGTGTGTATCTATGGTGGGGAAGGCAGCAGGAACATCATCTGAACTCTCCTTTATCTGCATGGTGAAGCTGCCTAGGAAGGGGTTTATTTGTCAACTTGATGTAATAGCTCTGTTGTTAGCTCTCTTGTCATCAGGCTAAGAAAAGGCTGCATAGAAGATGTGTATCAGTGTGCTTCTGAGTTTTGGGAGAGGAAATGGAATGGTACGTTAGCATTTAAAAGATTCTGCAACTTGAGGAATTATGTTGAAATTTCAGAAACAGTTTCAGAAGAGAGATTTTGTTTATTTGTTTATTGTGCAACCCAAGAGAAAAAAGCCAGGTCTTTGTAGATTTCACAGTCTGCTTTCTGAGGCAGGTGTCAGTAGCTGTCTCTGGAACACAGGGTAGAAACCTTGTGTTAGAGTAAAAGGGTTGATGATTGACACCAAGTGGACTGACTTTGATTAACATTTTCCTTGTTGGAATGTGGTATGTGAAAGTTATACATATTCTTCAGAGCAGCCCAATGAGTATGTTTTCCTCATGTCAAAATATAGATCATATGTTTCTGTTTTATCTGAGGATTATAATAAAACTCTACCTTTTTATAAAGCATAATAATCTGTGAGTATTCACTACTGAGGGCCACTTGGAGGATACTTCATCTGACCTTTCTGTTAGGGCCCCATAATCTAGGGAGGATTAATATCCAGAACATTCAGACATGATCAATTCTAAGCCATTTGCCTTTAACTGAATTGCACTGAACTGATTCTTTATCATAAAAAATACTTTGTAAAAGGCAAAGGACTTGGAAAGTTACTTCTGCCAGCTTTGGTTTCTTCTTCTTTTTAAAATAACAGCTTTATTCAAATATAATTTACATACAATTCACTCTCTTAAGAGCGACTCCATGGTTTTAGTATACTCATGGAGTTGTGCAACCATCACCGCTATGTAATTCCAGAACATTTTCCTCACCCTAGAAAGAAACCTCATACCAGTTATTCCCCACCCCCCCTGTCCCTAGCCTTTGGAAACCACTAATACACTTTCTCTTTCTATGGATTTGCCTATTCTGAATATTTCCTATAGATGGAATTACATAGTATGTAACCTTTTATTCCTGGCTTCTTTCGCACTAGTGTAATGTTTTCAAAGTTCCGTATTGTAGTAGTACTTCATTTCTTTCTATGACTGATATCCCACATGGATATAATAAATTTTGTTTATTCATTCATCAGTTGGAGGACATTGGGATGTTTCCACTTTTTGGATATTATGAATAATGCTGCTGTGAGCATTTGTGTACAAGATTTTGGGGGCCATATACTTCAAACTCGTTTCGGTATATAACTAGGAGAGGAATTGCTAGGTCATATGGTGGCTCTATGTTTAATCTTTTGAGGGACAATTTTGGCTTATTCATTTTGAAAATGAAGAAACCAATTTCTACATAGGTTTAGGTGGTCAGATCCTCCAAGGCCATGAGGAAAATTATTTAGTGCGAAGGATACTTTTCGAAAAGAGGTAGTGGGCCTGAGGTAGAAGGCGGAGTGCCTTATCAGTCACAGCGAAGCCCAGGTTCAGTGGGGTCATACCGTCTCGTGATTAAGGCCCTGATGAGTGTGTAATGTGCGGTCAAGCTGTTGGAAGTTGTAGTCTGTGCTCCTCCACTTCCTAGGTGAGCAAGTCAGTCTACTGCCACTTTCCCAGGCAGTAGAATGGGGATAATAATATCTAATATCTATTCTTCAGACTTCAAAGGTTGTAGAGAAGATGAAATAAAATACAAAGCATGTAGGAATGCTTTGTACATTGTCAAATCCTATGCAGATGATTACTTTTGTGAAGACAGTATAATTGTATCCAATTATAACAATTTGGTAGTACAAGCCCAAGTCATCCAAAACAGCCAGGAATTAAACTTTTTATTCATGCAACTCAGATTTTATCAGAACAGCATAAAGACTTCCAGACAAGGCTGGGCGCGGTGGCTCACGCCTGTAATCCTAGCACTCTGGGAGGCTGAGGCGGGCGGATTGTTTGAGCTCAGGAGTTCGAAACCAGCCTAAGCAAGAGCGAGACCCTGTCTCTACCAAAAAATAGAAAGAAATGATCTGGACAACTAAAAATATATACATATAGAAAAAATTAGCCGGGCATGGTGGCGCATGCCTGAAGTCCCAGCTACTTGGGAGGCTGAGGCAGAAGGATCGCTTGAGCCCAGGATTTGAGGTTGCTGTGAGCTAGGCTGACGCCATGGCACTCACTCTAGCCAGGGCAACAAAGCGAGACTCTCTCAAAAAAAAAAAAAAAAAAAAAGACTTCCAGACACACAGATACATTAGAAATAAAACATGTACATGTAAAACAAACCATCCCTCTCTTCTCCTTACCTCATCTCTTCTTGTCTACCCCTGTCTCCCAGGGCCACACAGTTGGGTTGTATTTTGCTGGGTGCTGAAGAGTGGGAGATGTTCCCCAAACACTTGTGTGCCCCTCCCATAGGGCTGTTTTGAAAACATGACAATTAGTGACGTTATAGGTTAAACAGTCTATTGGACATCATTCTTGGGTCTTCGTTAACCACTTTTGCCTTAGAAACATGGTGTCCTTTACGCTCACTTATTTCTTCCTGCAGCACAAGGCAGCCAGAGCTCTCAGTCTGAGCAGGTCGACTCTCATTATCTTTTAGAGTTCCAGGGGAGCGGGTGGGCGTCCTGAGATTCTTCAACAAGTGACAGCATTCTCATTTGTGAACACCTTTGGCAGGATTGTTTCTGTGAGAAAATATCTTTCAAACACAGAAGAATCTCAGGATGGCCAAAGATCTTAAAAGTCCTCTAGAGCCAGCTTCTTCTAACTGATGTGTGAAGACTTTAACAATATTCCTGACCAGTGGTACTTTAGTTTCAGTCCAGTCCTTTTTGTGACAGGAAATTTATTCTCTCTCATAATGTAAGTGCTCACTAAAAATTCGATGTATAAATGTACAGATAGAGTGTGGCAATACACTTATTACATCCAAACCCAGCGGAGAATTTATCCTTATATCTAATTGATAGTTGTCTCCATGTACTTTCTAGTTTCGCTCTTTAAAATGGTCTTTTAAAAATTATGAACTATTTCACAAATAACAGAAATGTACAAAGAATAAAATACTTGTCCTTGTATCCAATATCTAAATGTTAGCAAACATTATTTTCAGTCCATTTGCCTCAGATAAAAAAACCAAAGTTAGCATTACAGAAATAGTCACAGCCCTCTTAGTAGCCTGCCCCGATCCCAGTCTCTATTTTCCTACAGTTTCCCATTATTAAGTAATTTTCCCCAAATGACACAATTAGAAAATAGCACAGCCAGGACTGAACCTCAGTCTTCTTGGTTCAAAACCTATTGCTCTTTCCACTATTTCATGCTACCCTACCTAGGTAAATACGCATAATAGTGATAATATTTATTGCCTATTTGCACAGGAATGTGAAGTGTCAAGAGTTACTTATAACACT
>NW_012144633.1:2416091-2435086 GCF_000956105.1 Propithecus coquereli | reverse complement strand
GAGCAAGACCTCATCTCTATAAAAAGTAGAAAAATTAGCCAGGTGTGGTGATGTACACTTGTAGCCCTAGCTACATGGGAGGCTGAGACAGGAGGATCTCTTGAGCCCAGGAGTTTGAGGTTGCAGTGAGCTACGATGATGCCACTGCACTCCAGCCTGCCCACAGAGCAAGGCTCTGTCGGAAAAAAAAAAAAAGCTATAGAAAACAAACAAGTGAAACAAAATATAAGCCATAAACAAAGAAACAAGATCCTCTTCCTGGTTAAGCAGTTTCTTGCCCTCCCTGATCTCCGCTGCCTTTCTCCTCACCCTTTGTCCAGAGTGAGCAAATTCCAGGCTCCGCACCCTGACCCCTGACAGTCAAGATCTCCCTAACGTGGCTCTTATTTCCTGTCATCTTGGGTCCCTTGTTATAGGACAGCATGTGCCCTGTTTCACGCTGGTTGGCCCTCTGCACCCTTGCTTAGGTTCCACTGCCTGGATCACCTCATATTATTCTCCCCACTGCCTATCCAAACCCGAGTCATCCTTAAAGGTGCTAAAGTACCAGTTCTTAGTGGAACTGTCCCTGAAGACCTCTCCTTCCTAATTTCTATAGTTTTTACTATTTGTACAGATCATATTATCCATTGTAATTGGTCACATATTATTCAAAACTCTTATAAAATGTCCAGATTTTGAATTGTGTATTAAAGTTAGTCTGTTAGAATAATTTATTTTACTTATAAAATCATCCTTTTATAAGGAAGAATGCTATTATATATGTTTTTCATTTTAAAACATCTGCATAGTCTTGCATTCAGGTTGAGTTTTATTCATCCAATGAGGTCAAAGAAGTCAGCAGGTTAATTATTCATCCATTCTTTAATTCAACAAATGTTTATTGAGCACCTACTGCATTTCAGGCACCATTCTGGGAACTGGTGTTACAACAGTGAACAAAACAGGCAAAAATACCAGCTTTCTCATGAGGTTTATGTGCTAGTGGTGAGAGACAGACAACAAAATAAATAAGTAACTATAACATTTTAAAGGTGATAATGCTACAGAATGAAAAAACAATGGAGAGGGATTCAGAGTGCTGGAGTGAGGCATGAGACAGGTTACAGACTTAAATAGGTGTTCATTTCACTGGGAAGGTGACATTTGATCAAAGACAAAGAAGGTGAGCACTGAATCATGCAGCTATCTAGAGAAAGAGCATGTCAGAGAGAAGGGTCAACAAGCTCAGGGACCTCGAGGAGGGAACCTTTTCTTGCTTGTTGTTTTGGAGAAAATGCAAGGAGAAACAGGGTTGCTGGGGCAGAGTGAACAGGGGCAGAGTAGTAGGAGAAAGCAGAAGAAGTAATTGAAGGGCAAGGAGAGGGTTCCAGATCATGTAGGGCCTCGGGCCTTACATGTTGATGAAGTGACGTCACCTTTCGCTCTAGGTAGGATGGGAAGCCAGTGGGGTTTCCAGTGGAGGAGTAATCTGACATATTTTAAAAGGGTTACTGTAGCTGCCATGCCAAGAATAGACTATAGGAGAACAAGAGTGGGAACAGGGACACCAGTTAAGGGGACTATTCAAATAATTTAGGGGGTAAATGATAGTATCTTGGACCAGAGTGGTAGAGGTACCCTTGGCATTGGTGGTATACGGACTCTCTCTCTCTCTCTCTCTCTCTCTCTCTATATATATATATATATATATATGAAAGATAGAAATAATAAGATTTGCAGACAGACGAGATGATGTGTAGGAAGGAGAATGAGTCAAAAATGACTCAAAGGTTTTGGCCCAAATAACTGCAAATATTGAGTTGTTACAAATTGAAATGGAGTCCAATGAGGGAGGAGCATGTTTGCTTGGCAAGATCTGGAGTTCGGTTTTAGACATCGCATGTATGAGATGTCTGTATTCAAGTAGAGATTTCTACTAGGAAGTTAGATATAAATTGGAGTTCAAGGTCAGGGTGGGCATATAAACTTAGAAATTTAAATGAACAAAACATCATTTTTCTACCCATTCTAGAATAAGCATTCTAGCAAATGTAGTTTCTTAGGAACTATTTAAACAAACCCTCCTGTATTATTGGAAAACGAGTATAATGCAGGTGAGCTAGCTCAAATGTAACAAAGCAAATCGGCAAAACAGATAGTGTTTATGGAAGACTTATCTGTTCATTAATTCTATAAATATTTAGGGAGTGATTTCTAAATACTGTGCAATAAGAATACAAGGACAAAAGTATGCCTTGCCAGCCCTCCAAATGCTCTAATCTGGGTGAGGTGATTGTAAACAGGCTCTGACAGCACAATGGGATGAATGTTATTGGAGAGGTCTTCTTAGGCTGTTGGAGAAGCTGTAGGAGTATATAAAGACATACATGTCATTGACCCTTCCCTTGGGCAGCTTCAGATTAGCTGGAAAGATTAAACATATAAAAAGTCAAATAAACCTAAGAGGTATAAATAACTGTTCATGATCATAAAAGCAATATCATGAGGCAGCATATGAACACTTGTCAAATGCTAATATTTGCCTTAGGAGTATTAAAGAGAAGTCTTTTCAGGCTGGGGTAGCAGGGAAGGCTTTGCTTGGGTGGCATTTGAACTAAGACTAAAGGAAAGAAACAAGGTGTCTTGAAGAGATGTGATGGAGTTTCCCCTTTATTCTAAGAGTGCTGACATGACTGTGAAGGGCTTTAAGGAAGGGAGACGACGGGGTAAGATTCGAGTTTTGAGAACATTGCTTTGGCTGTAATGTGGAGAACAGATGGCAGGAGTGGATTCTAGGACACACGATAGGGGCTACTGCAGAAGTGTTTGCTGTGAGGTTTGTTGTGAGAATGGGTCGTTCAAGTTGAACTATTTAGCAAAGAGTTCGATAGATAGAGCTGGGTCACAGGACTCGGCTGGAGATTTGGGGGTTGTTTGGGAGGTAAAACTATAGCCCTAAAAGTGTATAAAACCTCTAAGGAAAAAAGTGTAAAGAGAAAAAAAGTAGAAGGCTAAGGATTTACCATCATTTAAGTACTCATTTTAAGGAGCCAGCAAAATAAACACAGAAAAGGGACCAGAGAGACAGGAGAAGGGCAAGGTGTCACAGGGCGTGAGAGGAAAGGGCATAAATGTGCAGAAAAATCTAGGTTGGGTATTCTTATCCAAAAGTTTTACTTCCCATAAAACTTTTAATGAATTATCTTAGGTGATAAAGAAATACAAGTAGACTGCCAAGGCATGATTAAACACTAATCTAGAATCTAGCCGTCTGGCTCCTCTTGAGCAAAATGGAGGTGATAAAAACTAGGTTATCCCTCTAAGAGCTTAGTCCAGGAAAGGACCTTAAAAATCACCCATTTCCAACCACTTCATTTTATAAATGAGGACAGTTAGGCCTCCAGAGAAGTGCACCCCTAAGGTTACACAGTTATTTAATAACAGAACTGGGACCAGAAAAGAATCTTTTGAGTTTTAATTTAGACTTTTCT
Organism: Propithecus coquereli; assembly: GCF_000956105.1. Classification (NCBI taxonomy): domain Eukaryota; kingdom Metazoa; phylum Chordata; class Mammalia; order Primates; family Indriidae; genus Propithecus; species Propithecus coquereli. The sequence continues at coordinate 2,431,613 of NW_012144633.1, read as the reverse complement.
CTTTTCATCACTGTCTCTAACTAAGCCTAAATGATATTTTTTTTTCATTCTAAGAGTAACAGATTCAGTGAAAATAGTTAAATGAATTTTAAATGTGTAGATTTTTTTAAAAATGAGAAATATTTTGGCTTCAGTCATCAACTGCCTATCTATTGTAAGAAATGTTGCCTGTTTATAATGCAAATCTATTTGGGAGAATGCGCAGTTCTAATTTTGCCCTCCGGAGGCCACTTTATTCACTCAAACATTTTCTATCTGTCAAGGCAAAGTGCAAATTCAACCCCTAGTGAAGCTCCGCCTCTCATAACCCCAGTAAGAATGATCACTCTTTCTTCTGGGTTCCCATAGAGTCAATGTTTTTCAAACTGCAGACTAAAACTTATTAGTGGGTCATGAAATCAATTTAGTGAGTCATATGCATAAAGAGAAATAGAAGATAACAGAGTACATCACATATAGTGATGGAGACAATTACTTTGCGAAACGTTTACCTCAGGTAAGAGTGGGTGTATGTGTACTGGATTGCAATGTAAAATGTAAAAAGTAGAAAAACACAGGTTTGGAGCATTATGGTGGAAAACACATCTTAACATACAATGATCAGCTGTAAGGCCACATATCTCTTTAAGGGTTGGGACTATCTTGATCTGTGTCTCCCCCATGCCCAATATACACCTGATGGGTACTCAGGAGATACTGATTGGAATTATTATGAAGATTTGAGAAGGAATTGGAAGAATGAAAAGCAGGTAGGTTGGAGAGGAAGTGAGTGCTTGAATCAAGTATAAACTTTTTAGTTTCCTTTACCTTGGATGTCAATATTGATTTTTTTTTTTCAACCTACTATTATTGCAACCAAGAACCTGTGTTTGGTATCTGTGCTGTGGGGTTATCGCCAGTCACCTTCAATGTCCCATGTGATGTGGTATAAATAATACTTCCTGCTAATGTTGCAGCTGTCACTCAAGGATCTCAAATTGCTTTACAAGCAGGATCTGGTGATGAGTGCCTGGCTCCACTTGGCAGGTGCCAGAGTTAAGAACCAGTGACTGGCTGAAATCCTTGGCTCCGGGACGACGGCTCCCTCCCTCTCGCCCTCCCACACTCTCTTCTGTCCATTCCTTCTCCCACGGAAGGAGGAGCCCTTGCCCCTGCCTCTTTGTGAGCTTGGGGAACTGGTGAACAGTCTGCAAAGATTCCACTGAGCTAGAAGATCTGCTCTTTCTCTGGGGGTGGCTGTGGTGTGTCAGGAGGAGGTTCGTGGCAATAAAGGCTATTAATTTAACTCCCTCAGGAATTGAAAAGTGGGAAGGAAAACTGCAAAGGAACTGATTAGAGGGGAGCTCTGAATCATCAAAGGAAATTAGAGACTCCTGGTTAGTAGCTCTTCAAGATTTGCACCTGGCAGAAAGGGGCTATTTGATATGTGGTCCCCACTTTGTGGGCCATTTTGTGTACCTGTGGTCTGCTCCGTAGCAACCTTATTTCTTGCTTCTGGCCACGCTTCTTTGGATTTCACTGTCCAAATCAGCCACCAGGAATTTAAGCACCCCCCCCCCCGCGCCCTTTATTTCCTTCTCTCCTTTGCAGCCCCACTGCCACCTTAAATTACTCACCTTCACCTTTTCCTGGAAGCTTCTGGGGGTCAGTCTCCTCTCTTCCAAGAAGCTGTTAACTGCCTACAGTTGGGCCTGGGAGACTCCAGGAGGGTGACAGCCGAGCCCTGGCTTGGAGTCGGGTTACACCACTTGTGTCTGAGTTCACGAAGTATGTTCCTGTCGGGGATTCCGCAAATATCTCCCTGTGGTAAAAAAGGAAAGTGCGCTGCGCTCCAGCACCCAGAGCAGCCAGCCCAGTCCCGAGACCCGGAGAGCGCGCCCGCAACCGGGGCCATGTCACCATAGCCCCGCCGCGGCCCCAGCCTCAGCAGCGTCCCCGCCGGCTCGCTCCATGCCGCGGTGCCGCCGCGCCGTGTTCCTAGGGTGAGGGGGCGATCGGGCATGCTCCTCCCCATGGGTTGCCCACCATGTCTAATGGATATCGCACTCTGTCCCAGCACCTCAATGACCTGAAGAAGGAGAACTTCAGCCTCAAACTGCGCATCTACTTCCTGGAGGAGCGCATGCAACAGAAGTATGAGGCCAGCCGGGAGGACATCTACAAGCGGGTGAGTGCGGGGCTGGATGCTCTGGGGTAGGGGCAGGGGCCGGGCCAGGGCTCATTGGCCCCCCTGTCGCTATGCCAAGGCTTTTCCTAGCTGGTGCTGTGCTAGTTGGCGAGAGGGGCGGGGTTCCGTCCAGGTCTGGTCACCTGAAGGCCATGTGACCTTGGACAAGCCCATCTCACCTCTCTTTCGCCTGTTTTCTACTTCTCTGTAAAGGGAGGGGGCTGGATTAAATCAGAGGCTCTCAAACTCTGGTGCGGAACCGTGCGGAACGATCGTCTTGGGGGCTGGTTTAACATGCAGATTCCAGCCTCTGATTCTGATTTGGTAACAGGATAGGGGAGCTTGGAAATTTGCATTTTTAAACAAGAGCCCTGGAGGTGACTGTGAGGCAGATAGTTTCCAGGCCACACAATCTGCTAAAGAAGCTGGAGAAGGGCGGCTTATAGCTCTGACTCAGTGGGGCAGAGATGATGCTACGGAGGCAAGTGCTGAGGCTGAAGGCATTTCTGTTCCCTGAAAAATTCATGTTTGTTTTTAAAGATGACTATGTAGATAAGCTTTGAAGACAGAATCTTAGGCACTTTTAGTCTTAGGAAAAATTCACCTTAGGACAAAGAAGAGGGTACCTGTGGAATAGCAGCTGGTCCCAGATGGGGTGGGAGGGGGAACAGCCACTTCCCTAAAAGGGAGGGCTGTCTTGATTGATGGGTCAGTGATTGGGGTGGGGAAGGAAGACCAGTGGATTGGATTGGTGGAGCTTAGGGTGAGATGAGACCGCATCTTGGTAAGAAGTGCTATCTATCACAATTAGGCTATGGGTTACAAGGATTAAGCTTCCTCACTGGCCACTACAATATTGATTTCCTCAGCCCTCTTAGCGTCTGGGCAAGCAGGACCTGAAGTGGCCCAAGTGGCCTGGAGCTGGTTGCCCTTGACCTTATCAGAGATGCTAAATCGTCAATTGTTTACACCAGAGGACTACACAAATATTATCATTTTCTACGTGTGCCCTGTCCTGTCAAGAGGAAGGTTGGCAAGCAGTAGGGGCTGCTGGGTAGCATATTGGATCAGAGGAATAGCTGGTGTCTGTGAGACCCAAATGATTATTTGGTAAATTTGGTTAATGTGAACAGCTAAATCTGGGGGATTTGACTCTATTTCTTGTCTCTCCTGAGTTTCCATGTTTTAATCTGAATCTTCTAGAAATTGATCCAGACTCACCTTTGATCTTTTATGTGGCTGTATAATGAGTGTGCCCCAGGTCAAGGAGGATATTGCCTAGTGAGAGACGGAGAGGGGGGAGGATGAGAGGCAATGTGTGCCTCAGGGTAGGAACAGTGAATGAATTGGCTCACTGTGCAGAGGGAGGAAACTTTTCCTATTATCTGTCTTCAAAGCAAAGCTGAAGGAAGGGGCAATTTCTGAGATAATTTGAGGGAAAGGATTTTTTTTTAGCTTCAATCGAATGACTGCCTGAATCATTTGGTCTCACTCTATGCTCTATAATGGCTAAAGATACAGTCTTCAGAAAACGCTTTGGGTGGGGTGTGAGAGGACAGCATTTCTCTCCTGGAGAAGTGTGATTAATGAGATTATAGGAGGTGCACAGGGTGTGGAAGGAGTGAGTCACAGCATATTGTCACATGTGGAGGTGACAACCGTTTAGCTCGACTCTACTATTGCTGTGGGTTTCATACAGGAAGCGAATGTGGCCTTCTTTCTACCTAGTCTTACCTGTGAGCAGTGTAGTCAGGCAGCTACTGCATCATATGATTCGAGGAATCTCAAACCACTGTGTCCCCTTCTTTCGTCTCTCACCAAATCTTTGTTCAATCTGCCTGTTTATTGCATTATTCTTCTCATTTGGATATGATTATTTGAAAACCCTAAAGGCTCAGGTTAAAATGCTCTTATTATTTGGGAAGCAGAACACATAAAGCCCTTATCAATCATTTGCACCATAGTTGCAATGAGTCTGTCACACTACTTTGCGATGAGGGGTTGACAGAAACTAGGACAGTTGCGTTTTGATGGAAGGACAAGAGATTGGGAAACCACTGCATTAGGAGCTCTGGACAACGAGGGAACCTGGGCAAGTTACTTAACCTCTCTGAGCCTGTTCCAGCCTCTGTAGAACTGGCATTAAGAATAATGCCACCCAGTTGCTGTGAGCTAGGATGATGGCAACACAGTGAGACTCTGTCTCAAAAAAAAAAAAAAGAATAATGCCACAGGCACCGAGAATTATTTGCTGTATGAATAAAGTAGCAGCCATGAAGACGAAATAAGACATATCACTTTGTAAACTTAATAGCATCATACTTATGTGAGAGGGTATTAATTATATTCCTACTCATGCTAATAGTTATTATAATACTTTAAAATGAAGAAAAGATTTGACTCTTTTTAATCTCAGCCTCATATATCCCCACAAATGTGTCTTAAATTCATCCTTGTTATTCACATTCCACAAGGTTAGGAAGGTTAATTAGCAGCAACGTTGGTAAAGAGACATGTCTAGCATCACGTGGTTTATCAGGTGGTTCAGAGAAGAGAACTTAGAGTCTTGTTCTGTTACCAAATTTAGTAACAGAAGTTTGATTTTTCTGTTACTAAGAAACAGAATTTTCTTGGTTCTCATTTTTCAGATTTTTCTTTAGTATTGGAAGGACTTCTTAAACATATATATATAGTAAAAACATTAAAGTACACCCAATTGAGTTAGAATCCACAATAATCTTAGTGCTGTATGCATGGTTTTTTAAAAGAAAACCAATGCTTGCAAAACATATATAATATAAATCTATTATGAATACTAATTATTTCATTGTTTTATATTTTGTTGAGATATTTGTACTTAAGAGTGAAAAATTACTGTCTTAGTGAGAGACAATCAAACATTTCACCATGATCACTTCAGGAAATATAGGAAATTTGGGGAGAAGAGGACTGGAGAGAGGGTGGTGTCTTTCTCTTTGCAAGTGCCAAGTCCCCTTAGGTACTTGATTGAGGGAGAGACTAAAATAGATATAATCCTTGTAAAGGAAGCTACAAGGATTTTTAATTGTAAGAGAAGTTGTAAGAGCTACAGAGTTATGTAAAAATCTAAGAGTTATCAACTTTAAGTAAATAAAAAAGGAGTTAAGGGTTTCTCTCTTTTAAGCTGTTTATAGAATTGAGAGATAATCTTAAGAATCATACTAGCCATGGATTAATAAGATAGTATCAAATTATACATAAAAATTGGTTCATCGAGACTGGCTACTTTTCCATTGAGTGTTTAAGGTAAACAATCCTTTAAGCTTCAATTTTTTAAATTTTTTCTTCAAAAGGAAGAGGCTGTTTACACTCGGCACAGATAAACTGGAACGTGTACCTTCATGATTAGATACCGCTACCCTCTCTTGGTAGCAAATATTAATTGTAAGTTCAGTTTTTTTGAAAGACAATTTTGAACATACAAAGCAAGCAAAGGAGAAATTACTGCAGTACGTATAGCTCCTGATTCTGGAGCAAAGTAAAGTGAAAAATGCTGCCAGTGGTCCACAGCTGAGTATGGCCCACTCCTAGGGAGACTGGCTTGTTAGCATTTCTGGACTGCAGCTGCTGTGGTAAGTAATTTCTGGGTGGCAACTTGGCTGGCTTCCTCATTGTTGATTGTCTAATCCTGCATCTTTTCGTATTAGCCGAGTGTGCCGCCACTGGAAATGTATCTGACCCTGGAATTCGTGAAATCCACTGCTGTGTGGTAAACACCCCATGTGCAAACAGCACTCAGAACCATCATCCACTGTGTTTTGCCTCATGAAAAGTACTTACTTGTTCAGCTTGTGTGAATTTATTATTACCCAAGGTTGCTTTAAAAAGGATTTAAGGTTGTATTCTAAGAATGGAACTTAAAATCTGACAGGGACAGATCCAATAGCAAAACGGTCAGGAGAAACAGGAAGTTGTCATCCTGGACCAGATAGAGGTAATGATAGGGTATAACTGAATATGATAGAATTGACGTTGAAAGGTTAAAGTGGGTTTGGTCTTTAGCTAGGAGTTGAGAGAGTTGTATTCCAATGTTTTAAGACCCTTAAACTGCCTGACTTCTTTGAGATTGAAACTTATTTGGTTTTCTCATCTTTGAGACTGGATGATACTTTTCCTGAGCAATCTTTAAGGTTTATACATAGCATACTTCCATAGCTATGGTAAACAGCCTGCTGATCTTACTTGCCTGCCAGATTGTCATTGTTTCTATTATTCTGCTATTCCTAGGCATGGTAGTGAAGAGCTATGAACCAGATAAACCTGGCATGAAATCTTGGTTCTACCATTTACTACCTGTGTTAACTTGGGCAAATATTTTAATTCTTATTAGTTGAAGTGAGTGTAGTAATAACACCTATTTTATGCAGTCTAGGGGAAGATTAAATGAGTCAATTATTTGAACTCAGCACAATGCCCATCACATAATAAGCCCTCAATAAATTTGCCATTATTATGACAAACCGAAAGACAACAAAAGTATTCAGATAAGTCCAATTAGTGGACACATTCCCTCTGGACTATTTTTTTTATTCCAAATCAGTTTCTTTTTTTACTTTTTTTTTCTTTTGAGACAGGGTCTCTCACTTTCACCCAGGACTAGAGTGCAGTGGCGCAATCATAGCTCACTGCAATGTCAAACTCCTGGGCTCAAGTAATCCTCCTGCCTCAGCCTCCTGAGTAGCTGGGACTACAGGCCTGCACCATCATGTCTGGCTAAGTTTTCTATTTTTGTAGAGACAGGGTCTCACTCTTGCTCAGGCTGGTCTCGAACTCCTGATCTCAAGCAAGCCTCCCACCTTGGCCTCCCCGTGTGCTAGGATTACAGGTGTGAGCCACCGTGCCTAGCCTCTTTTTCTTTTTTTTGAGACAGAGTCTCACTGTGTTGCCCGGGCTAGAGTGCCGTGGCGTCAGCCTAGCTCACAGCAACCTCAAACTCCTGGGCTCAAGCGATCCTCCTGCCTCAGCCTCCCGAGTAGCTGGGACTACAGGCGTGCGCCACCATGCCCGGCTAGTTTTTTCTATATATTTTTAGTTGTCCAATTAATTTATTTCTATTTTTAGTAGAGACGGGGTGTCGCTCTTGCTCAGGCTGGTTTCGAACTCCTGAGTTCAAACAATCTGCCCGCCTCGGCCTTCCAGAGAACTAGGATTACAGGCGTGAGCCACCGCACCCGGCCCTTGGCCTCTTTTTCTTCAATAGTGGATTTTGTATCATTTGTTCTGTTTGTCTCAATTCTGCATTTTAGTTTGCCTGTATATATAGTTTGTCCCTATTGCATCAAATTTGCCCTGGCATCCTCAGATACAAAGGTTCCTTCAAATATAATAACTAAGAAAGGCTAGGTTTGTTAAATTTCTTTTTGACTCATTGAAGATGAGTCTATTTTCATTAGTCCTAGCCTGATTTATTTAGGCTTTGGGAAATATGGTGAGAACAGTATACATGCAGACTTACTGTACTAAGCACCCAAAAGTTCAGGGAGATTCAGAAACCCCATCAGGCTATACAATTTAGAAACCTTGTCTTGAACCAATGGAAGGCTATTAGAGAAGGATGAGTTTCTTAGAGGTTTATAAAAGGGTACGGACACAAGTTTTGGATTCAGTAAGGAAATCTGAATTTTCTTTCTTTTTAAGAGATAGGATGTCAGGCTGTCACCCAGGCTGGAGTGCAGTAGCATGATCATAGCTCACTGCAGTCTTGAACTTGGGCTCAAGTGATTCTCCTGCCTCAGCCTACCAAATAGCTGGGACTACAGGCATGCGCCAACATACCCAGCTTATTTTTAAAATTTTTTGTAGAGTCAAGGTCTTGCCATGTTGCCCAGGCTTGTCTTGAACTCCTGGCCTCAAGCAATCCTCCCACCTCAGCCTCCCAAAGTGCTGGGATTACAGGTGTGAGCCACCACACCTGGCCCTTCTTTTTGAGAATGGAAGTTGGAAGAAAGCAAGGAGAATTCATTCATTAAGTTTGTAACCAATATTTATGTTCTTGGTTAAAAATTTTTTTGAATTCCATACCCATTAAGATGGCTATTAATCATAAAAAACAAAATAACAACTGTTGGTGAGAATGTGGAGAAATTGGAACCCTGTGCATTGCTAGATGGAATGTAAAATGGTACAGCTGCTGTGGAAAATTGTATGATGACTCCTCAAAAAAGTTAAATATAGAATTACCATATAATCCATCAATTCCGCTCTGGGTACATACCCCAAAGAAGAGAAAACAGGATTCAAACAGGTATTTGTACACCTACGTTCAGGAGCATTAGGAGCATTGTTCCCAATAGCCAACAGATGGAAACAACCCTAGTGCCCCCTCACAGATGAATGAATAAACAAAATGTAGAATATACACACAATGGAATATCATTTAGTCTTAGAAGGAAATTCTGACACATGCTATAACATGGATGAAGCTTGAGACTATTATGCTAAGTAAAACCAGTCACAAAAGGACAGATATGATTCCACTTATATGAGGTACCTAGAGTAGTCAAATAATAAAGATAGAAAGTAGAATAGAGATTGCCAGGGGTTGTGGGGAGGAGGGAATAGGGAGTTGGTGTTTAATGGGTGCAGTGTCAGCTGGGGAAAAAGTACTGGAGATGGATAGTGGTAATAATTGTACAACAATGTGAATGTACTTAATGCTACAGAACTGTATACTTAAAAATGGTTAAAATGGCAGTAGTAACCAAAACAGCATGGTACTGACATTAAAAACAGACACATGGACCAATGGAACAGAATAGAGAGTTCATTACTGGGAAACAAATCTGAAACTAAATTCTGGGGTGGAAATTAATTCTAATCCACTTTCAGTTATCCCCTCGGTAATGTCTACATGATTTATACTTCTGCATGAACTTATTACAAAGCCACTTCTTCCTAGTAGTTATGTGCATCCTGTTTTACGCACTGATAGAAATAGCATGTTACAGTGGACAAAATAGGCATTCTAAGTTCCTGTCTTGAATGTTTCCCTTATTTGTAATATCCCCTGGGCCATTTGTTTGCTCATGCTTGCACACATGCATTCATGTATTCAACCAAACATCTATCGATTATGTACTATAGGCCAGCTGCTGTGCTAGATGCTAGTTTTGAAGGATGTCAACAAATAAGCAAAAATGGTATAATGAGGGCTACTGTATGTCAAGTTTTATTTAATAATTGAATCTTACAAGATAGTAACACAACAAGGAATGGGGAAAGGCATTTCTGACAGAAGAATATGCAGCATGTGCAAATGCACAGAGGCGTGCAAAGGCATGTGTGACTGCTGCACTTCCAGATGTTCAGTATGGCTAGAACATGTGGTATGGAGGGCCCGTGGTGGTGCTCAGATGAGAATGGAAGCAGGGAACAATTGTGGACAGCTTTGGATTTATCCATTCATTCATTAATGAACATTAATTGGGTACCTGCTATATTCCAAGTACAAGATGAATGAAATACAAGTGAGTGTGGCACAAAGCAGTAATGGAGATATGTACAAAGTACAAGGGAACTCAAAGGAGGCACTTCTGTCCCAAATGAATAGAGTAGAGGGAAGGACTATTTGCAAAGGATTCTTTGAGATGCCCTCTGAGCTTTTTCTTCAAAGGGAAATAAGCATTAGTCAGTCAATTGATGGCGATGTGCTGGAGAGGGGTTTTACCATAAGTAAAAGCCTAGAGGCAAGAAACCATAGCATGTGTGCCCGGAATTATAAGTGGTTTTGAGTCACTGAATTTAAGTACTAGGCGTAGAATGAGGTTGAAGGATATGCTGGGCACAGTCCTTTGTTTCAATTTAAAGAGTGTAGACTTTATCCTAAGGATGATAAGGAGTCATTGGTGGGCTTTAAGACGCTGGGAACATGCTGGATCCCTCTGGTGGGTGGGGAAGGTGAATTCAAGAGAGAGAAGGCAGGAAGTCAGGAGAACAGACTGGCCAAGCCAAAGAATATATGAGGGCCTAAATGGGGGCTGTGGCAATAGAAATAGGAGGGAACTGATCTTTGAAATATTTAGGAGGTAAATTATCTGTAGGACTTGATGATTGATCAGGATGGGAGAATCGAGGGAAAGGAATCAAGAGGGTGGCCGGGCTAAGACAAGTCACTTTTTCCGGGCCCCTGGGTCTTTGTGTTTAGAGTGAACGGGCTGGACCAGGATTGACGCTGACATCCCTTCTAGCTCTGAAGTTCTGTGATTCTGGGCAGCCTCTTTGGGTGTTCTCACCCTGACTTAGGTAGTTGCCTGCCCCCTCCCAGCCTCTCAGCTTCTCTGATGTCTTCTCAGGAGGAGCAGTGCCAGCACAGCTGAGATGGCTTTGGAACTGCCAGCCTGTGTCAGGGAAATCTAATGCTGTTACCAGGTAGCTGGAGCTATAATTAGCCTGGTTACTAGGGCAAAGCTGAGATTCTGTAAGCATGGACTGCCAGAAGCAGCTTTTCCCTACTGGATGAATTTACTTATTCGAAGGAACAAAGTTGGTATGGATGGGGTGTTTTTAATGTGCTTTTGGAGAATTCACTTTGCCCAGTGTATAGGATATGTTAAAAGCAGGAAGTGTGTTTGTGCTGGGGCTGATCAACATCTTGTCTAGGACAGGAGGAGGGGGCCAAGATCCTCCTTTGATCTGTTTGGATAGCAGGAAAGAGACTGACTTTTGCTTGAAGGGAGATACATAAGAACATAGAATCACCGTTTAGAGATGTACAGGATCTTGAAGATAATCTTTGCTTTTTAAGAAAACTGTTTATTTTAAAATATGAATAATTTTAGATTTACAGCAAAGTTACAAAAATAGTACAGAAAGTTCCTGTATGCCATTCTCTCAACTTCCCCTAGTGAGTAAACCCTTCGTTTTAAAGATAAGGAGATTGAAGCCTAGAATGGTAAAGTAGTTTGCCTAAGGCCACACAGCAAATCAGTGGCCACTCTGAGACTAGAATCCAGGAGGCCTAACTGCCTGTCCAGGCTGCTTACGATGGCCTCTGTCGTCTTCAATAAAAATTCAAGAAATTGGGCCTGGTACGGTGGCTCACGCCTGTAACCCTAGCACTCTGGGAGGCCGAGGTGGGAGGATCACTTGAGGCCAGGAGTTCGAGACCAGCCTGAAAAAGAGTGAGACTCCGTCTCTATTAAAGATAGAAAAATTAGCCAGGCGCCGAGGCATGTGTCTGTAGTCCCAGCTACTTGGGAGGCTGAGGCAGGGGGATCACTTGAGCCCAGGAGTTTGAGGTTGTGGTGAGCTGTGATGACGCCACTGTACTCTACCCAGGTGACAGAGCGAGATTGTCTCAAAAACAAACAAACAAAAATTTATGCGCTTAGGCTAAAATAGAACACACACAGCAGGGACTAGAGTAATTCACAGATAAATGATTCTGCACCCTGTGCCTACTGCCAAAAGAAAAGATTTATTTCCTCAGCTTACATAAGCCCTCCCTAGGAGTTTCATCCTTATGTTTTCAAAAGCCACTGTGAACGTATTTTTTTCTTTTGCTCTGCTTCCTGCTCTGGCCTTTGCGGTCTCATCTAAGCAAGTTCAACTGCGCAGAGAAGGGAGGCTCTGTTATACGTGGGGAAAGCACAGAGTGGGGGTTGGTGCGAACTGGAAAGGGGCCCGCCCTATCATGTTAAATAGCAGCTAATCCACCCACACCCCAAAAGACAGCGATCCGGCTTGGTACATGCCGTTCTGTGGAGAGCTAAGCAATAGTCAGGTGGCTTTTTGCCAAGCAACTTTAGAAGTGACTTTGGGCCACACTGGGCAGTTGCCATCCCTGTTATTTAGAAACTTGGCTTGAAGAGACTGGGAGTGAATGAAAGGCACAGGCTGCCTTGTAGTGCCAGCTTTCATATCCCAGCCTCATGTAAACCCTGCTGCTGCGAAGCCACCTCTTTGTGCACACAGGGCCTTAGAAAGGCCACAGAGAGGCTTCTCACAGCCCCCCGGGTAAGTGGGAAGGAGGCTGCCAGCATGAAGACCGTGATCTGGAGCTGCAAAAGGCGGCACTGGTCAGGGGCCTGATGTAAGCTAGTTCTCCCAGGTCACTTTTTCTTGGTTAGTCTCAGCTCTTCTCCCTGAGGCCACATAGGTGGTTGCCTCTCTGAGTTCCTCCGTTAGCCCTCCCTGTCCAGGTTCTCTCCAGCTGAGCTGAGTGCCTGCTCCATACAAATACAAACGTGGTCTTGCCGACCTAGCACAGCTCAGTTGATGCCAACAGGGTACGCTGTCATCATTCTGCTTCAAGATCAGGAACTCCCGGGTCCAGAACTGGATCCCAGCGTCTTCCTGGTGTAGGAATCAAATGAAGGTAGTGAACTTCTAGGACTCAGAGGAGTTGATCCTTTAGAGGTGGGGAGCAGTATTTGTTCTAAGCCTTATTCTTTCTCTCTGGCCCCTTCCAGTCTGTGGGACTGTGGGGAAGCCCAGCTCGCTGTCAAACCATTTGGAGCTTCAGAGGACTCAGAGTCAGGGTGGCAGTAACCAGTGCCTGCCATCCTCTGCACAGCTGGGTGTGTGAGCGGATGGGTTCCTTCAGCTGTGTGGAAGCTCGGCTCTACAGGGGACGTGTAAAGGGGGCTGCCATGAATTGCTACAGTTAGAGGACAGTGACGGTGATATCAATTGGGAATGGAATTCCACCTCAGGCTTTCTGCGTTGGCTCTCCCCTTCTAGCTTCCTAATTTCTGTCTCTCCTCCTGTTTCCTCTGCTTCTTCAAGGGGCTAGGGTCTTGATATAAGATGGAGGAAAATAAACGGTCATGAGGAAAACAGCCTGAGGACTCCTCCTCTATCATCTGTATCTACTTATCTCCAGGAGAGGCTTTTATGTCCAGGTCTTGTCCCATCTTCTGGTGGTAGTGTCCTTCCCACTCTTAGGCCCTTTCTGTCTGCCTTTGCCCTACATCTTCTCTCCTGTTTCCAGACTCTCTCGTACCTGTGGAAAGTAAATGCTCACTTCTTCCTGTTTAAATCCTGTGGGGGAAGAGATCCATTTAGTGTTTACTATGTGCCAGGCACCATATTATGTGTTTTTCACATATTTAATCTCACCCATATGATGGCCCTATGAAGCAAATGTCTTGTCCCCTTTTTTCACAGGACCAAATTTGCCCTTAATACTCTCAGGGAGTGTACCTGGTATCCCAGCAGCTACATGGCCTAATTCTACAGTTAATAAGCAAGGCCTTGGTACATTCTTTATAATTTAAATTTAGTCACTCTTTCAAATGCAAATGATGCTTTTCAGTCAATAACTCTACATTGTAGCAGGTCTGACTGAAGAGAAAGAGCTCTAGTAAAACGATACCTATTTTTATGGTTGCTTTCACCAAGACCGTGGCAGGAAGAGGTGGCATTGTCTTATTGATGCATCTGCAGTAAAAGGTGACCTCAATTTTACTTGTGAAATAGGTGCAGACTGTTTTGTGAAATGTGATAGAACCTGGGCTACACTTATCCCTATCTTTGCTCTTTTAGTCTTGTACTGAGTTTGGTATGGAACTCCAGGAATGCAAAGGAAATAGGAAATTACTCAAACCAAATTAAAGATTAGAAAATGAAGCTTATGAGAAAAAGGCAATGCAATAAGAATTTTTCACTTTGGGGAAAACAGACTTATAGGTGATATAATAGCGGATTTTAGGTGCATGAAGTGTCAGTATATGACAGGTGGTAATTAGCTATTCTTTGTCCCTACTGAGGATAAGAATACGTCAATCCTAATTTAAACCTAAACAATAGGCTTCATTCATTTAAAAATAAGTATTGAGCCCCTACTATGTTCTGGACTCTATTGGAGGTGGTTGGAGTATATATCAATGAACAAAACAAATAGGCATTCCTGCCCTCATGGAGCTTATATTTTATCATGGGTAGGCAGATAATACATAATAAATATTATAAATAAATAAAATACCTAGAATGTTGGAAAGTGAAGGTCCTCTTAGGGAAAGAAAAAAAGAAAAGCAGAGCAGGATAAGGAGTCAAAAAGTACAAGAGCGAAGAGTAGGTTGCAGTATTAAGGAGTGGTCAGGAGAGGCCATATTTAGAAAGTGATTTGAAACACCCTCCCATGCTGGGCACAGTGGTGGGAGGATTGCTTGAGCCCAGGAGTTCGAGTTCAGACTGGGCAACATAGTGTGACCCTATCTCTAAATAAATAAATAATATACAAACACCCTCCCACACCCATTCCACACACCCCTGAACATTTATTATATCACAGTGTATGTGGGTCAGGAATCCAGGCACAGTTTAGCTGGGTTCTCTGCTTAGGGTCTCAGTAGGCTATAACCAAGGTATTGGCCAGGCTGCCTTCTCATCTAGAGGCTTGACTGGGGAATCTGATACTGAGCTTGCTCAGGTTGTCAGCAAGATCCATTTTCTGGCAGCAATGGAACTGGGGGCCCTGAACTTCTTGCTAGAGGTTGGCTAGAGGCTGTCCAGAGTTCCTGAGGCCACCTACTGTTCCTTGCCATGTGGGCATTCCCCATGTGGCCACTTCAAGTCGGCAAGGAGAGGCTCTAGAGAACAAGTCTGCTAACAAGACAGCGTCTTAAAACTTAATGCAATCAACAGAGTGACATCTCATCATCTTTGCTGTATTTTATTGGTGAGAAGCAAGTGACAGGTCCTGCTCATACCCAAAGGGAGAGGTTACACAAAGGCACGGACACCAGCAGACAGGGACCATGGGGAACACATTACAGTCTGTCCACTGTAAGATGGTCCGTCCATAACCTTTTACTTTCTTTTGTAGCTGTGGGATGGAATGGGAAGTAAATAAACTTGAGAGTGACCAGTCGGGGGAAGCTTTGTTCCTGGGTTTACCTGCACCCCATTTATAGCCTCCAAGTTGACCTGAGGTGATGAAAGTATCCTGGATTGGTGATCTCCATGCTGAGCTCCTCATTCGCCCTTTGCACTTGGCTGTGTGCATTGCCACTTCCTTTATCATTTTTGTTTTTTCTTCATCTTTTGTTAAAATCACCTTTACTAAGTATACAGTTTGATGAGTTTTAACAAATATATACAACTGCGTAACAACCACCACACTATCAAGATATAAAATATTTCCCAAAATATTGCCATATGTCCCATTGGTGTCAATCCTCTCACATTTCTGGCTACAGACAACAATTGATCTGCTTTCTGTTTATAGATTAGTTTTGCCTACTCTAGATTTTCATATAAATCATGCAGTATAGACTGTGGTATCTGGCTCTTTCACTTGGTATAATGGTTTTGAGGTTCATCCATTTTGTTTGTATCAGTAGTGCTGATTTGTATTTTTATAATTATTTTTATTT
>NW_012144633.1:2413949-2415101 GCF_000956105.1 Propithecus coquereli | reverse complement strand
CAGGAAAACGGTTAGGAAGCCACTACCGTAATCCATGTAGGGATGATGGTGATCTGACTGAGGTAATGGCAATGGATGTGGGGAAATGGTAAAGGCATCAAATCCAAAAGGATTTGCTGATGGATTGGATGTGGAATGTGAGAGAAGAAAGGAATCAAGAAAGACTCCAGGGTTATTGGCCTAAGCAACTGGAAAGATGGAGTTGGCTATAATCGAGATAGGGAAGGCTGTGGGTGGAGCAGTTTCGAGGGTGGAGAGTAGAAGTTCAATTTTGGACATTTTGTGTTTAAGATATTTGTTAGACATTTTACATCAAGTAAGCAGTTGAGTATATAAGCCTGACATTCTGGAAAAAGTGTTGGGCTGGAGATGAAAATGTGAGTGTCATCAGAACATAGATGGCATTTAAGGCCATGCAACTATAGAAGATCACCAAGCAAGTTGGACTTACTAAGTGGGGAAGAGAAAAGGACCAGAGACTAAGCCCTGGGTTACTCTAATAGTTTGGAAAAAAGAGGAAGAATGAGCAGAGAAGATAGGAACCACAGAAGTGGGAGGAAAAGCAAAAGAATCTGAAGTCCCGGAAGCCAAATAAAGTGTATAAAGCATGAGGCAGGATCAACGTTTTGAAATGCTGCAGATAGCTTGAGTAATACGATGACTAAGAATTGACCTTTGGATTTATTAATAACAACATAAAAGTCATTAGTGATCTCGATTAGAGTGGTTTTGGTGGAGTGGTGTAAGCAAAAGCCTGATTGCAATGTGTTTAAGACAAGGTGGGAGGAGCGGCATTGGAGTCAGTAGCGTGGATGATTATATTGAGTTTTGTTTCAAAGGAGAGCAAATAAATGGGACGGTACCTGGTAAGGGTATGAAGTTCATAGAGGATTTTTAAAGAGATAGGTGAAATAATAGCATGTTCATACACCATTAGAATTTTCCAGTAGAAAGTGAAATATTGATGGAGGAGAGAAGGGGAAACTTTCTGGGTGTTGCTTTTGAGAATTAGAGAGAAGGGGACTTAATGCATAAGTGGAAGGTTTGGCTTTAGATAGGAGTAGGATAGTTGATCTGTGGTCATAAGTGAAAAAACAGGGTATGTGAATACAGATGCTGGTAGATGGATAGATGCAGTGGTAGGATAGATAC
>NW_012144633.1:2409706-2412634 GCF_000956105.1 Propithecus coquereli | reverse complement strand
TATAATTATCTACAATAAACTTCATCTACTTAAAGTGTACAATTTGATGAGTTTCGACAGTTGACACTCATGAAACCACCATCACAATCAAGATATAGAACCTTTCTTCATCTTCAAAAGATAATTTTCTTCAAATGAAAATCATTCCAAAAGCAAATCTTTATTGAGTACCTGAGACACTAATACCCTCTTCTTTCTAAAATACATTTAATTGAGGATAAATTGGAATAGTGTAAACTAGTAGTTCTCAACTGAGGGTGGATTTTCCCCTCAGGGTTCATTTGGAAATATCTAGAGACATTTTTGGTTGTCTGGTCTGAGGGGTAGGGTGCTATTAGTAACTAGTGGATAGAGGCTAGAGATGTTAATAAACATCCCACAAAAGACACACAGGATAATCCCCCCACCCCCACCAACCAACAGATCATCAGCTTAAAATGTCAATAATGCTGAGGTTGAGAAACCCTGGTATAGATGCATCCATGCTCATAATTGACCAGGAATGAGAAAATACAATATTCACTCTCTGAGTCTTTGCATATGCTTATTGTCCTGTCTGAAATCTCTCTCTACTGCTCTACACCCTATGAAGAGGATACTATTTTTCTCCCCACTTTATAGTTGAGAGAAACAGAGGCTTAGAGAGATGAGCTAACTTGTCTAAGGTCATCCAATCAGGGCATAAGAGAGATGGGATCTGAATCCAGCTTCTGTTACTCCAGAGCCTGTTCTTAAACTATGATACTATTGATTCGTCTTTTTTTTATTTCTGCATATTATGGGGGTACACATGTTTAGGTACACATTGCCCTTGCCCCCACCCCCAGTCAGAGCTTCAAGCATGTCCATCCCCCTGACAGTACACATCGCACTCATTATGTTTGTATATACCCATCCCCTCCTCCCCCCTCCCATCTGCCCGACACCTGATAAATGTTATTCCTATATGTGCACTTAGGTGTTGATCAGTGAAACCAATTTGCTGGTGAGTACATGTGGTGCTTATTTTTCCATTCTTGGGATACTTCACTTAGTAGAATGGGTTCCAGCTCTATCCAGGAGAATACAAGAGGTGCTATATCACCATTGTTTCTTATAGCTGAATAGTACTCCATGGTATACATATATCACATTTTATTAATGCACTCATGTATTGATGGGCACTTGGGTTGTTTCCACATCTTTGCAATTGCGAATTGTGCTGCTATAAACATTCGAGTGCAGGTGTCTTTTTTCCAGAATGTCTTTTGTTCTTTTGGGTAGATGCCCAGTGATGGGATTGCTGGATCAAATGGTAGATCTACTTGTATCCCTTTAAGGTCCATATTGCTTTCCACAGAGGTGACATATAATCATCTTCTATGTGTGGGCATCGTGCTAGCCATGAGGAGACAGTGGTGAGAAGATAGACTGAGTGCCTGCCCTCATGACACTTGAGAGTGTAGGGTCTGAAAATACTTTGAGTAGTATTGTGATGCTGGCTCTTGCTCAGTGTGGTGCCTGTTATCACCCTGCCTCAATGGTTTTGCTTCACTCATAATTAGCTGGAGTCATTTCTTTATTTTGACGGTTGATGAATGCCATAACCCCACAAAACTCTTTCAGGTGCTCTTAGACCATAGGATTAACTGTGGTGCAGGTCAGAACATGTCTTCATGTGGTACACTTATAGCTAATACATCTTTTTCCTAACATTTTATAGAGCAGCACTGTCCAACAGAAAAATAATGTAAGCCATGCATGTAATTTCAAATTTTTTGGCATCCACGTTAAAAAGAGTAAAAAGAAATATGCAAAATTAATGTTAATATATTTATAATGTCATTTCAACATGAAATCAACATTTAACATGTTGACTGCCACGCTAGAAAAAAAAATTTTCCTTGGGGCCATGGTGTTTTATTACAAAAATAGAATAAAAACTTCAAAAACAAAACGATCCTTTCTAATTTAATGAAAAATTTGTTATTTTTTGTTTTCTGTGCGTGAGTTATATGCAACTTGAAAAATATTAATAGTTCATGCGGCTCCCAAGGTGAAGAGATGTGTGAATTACATATGCTTCATGAGGCCCCGGGCTCAAAACTAGCGTGAGTTAAATACAACTCACATGGCAGTTCATGTGTTAAAAATTATTAATGAGCTTTTACATTATTTTGTTGTGTTTAGCTTTGAAATCTAGTGTGTACTACATCTTTGAAATCCTTGTAGCACATTTCAACTTGGGCTAGTCATATCTCAAGGATTCAATGGCTACATGTGGCTCATGCCTTCTGTCCTGGATGGTGCATCTGTAGTCTACAGGGTAAGTGCTATCCCTGGTCCCCAGCAGAAGTACAACTTCAGGAAAGTTGCCTGATCATAGGACCTGGCTTCAGAACACAGCTAGGCTTCCAAGGAAGGAATGACTGCCAGATGTTAGAACTTAGAGTCCAGTTGGTTGTGTTAGCTTCAATGTAAGAAAAATTGTCCTGAACTTTGCAAAACACTGGTGAGTGGCTTTACCCTTTGTAGAGAGGAGATCAAAGCAAGTGTCAATCCAGAATTGAACGCCAAATCTGGGAATAAATGCCAGATTATGTTAGATGCCATAGATAATTTAAAAATTTTTAGCAAGCCATAGGTTTCCTATGTACCAATTATAGAAAAATTAATATAGTTTTTTTATACTCCAAAGTAAGTTTTTACTTAGTTCCAAGTTCTATACCTGCTGCCCACAGAAAAGATTTGTGTGAGAAGTTAAGGAAAGTAAAGGAACGGTTCCTGTGAACTCCAGTTCCTAAATAGCTGAGAAAAACGAACTGTTCTGAATACCCGCTTTAGCTCCTTCAGTGGGGCTGGGTTCTTGTCTCCACACAAGGTGTCCTGGGGGATTGCAGAAGCTTCAGCCTTATCCCTGGCTTTTGCAGGGGGCCTGAACTTTGCTAA
>NW_012144633.1:2399878-2407451 GCF_000956105.1 Propithecus coquereli | reverse complement strand
ATAAAATAAAACATGGTCCCTATTGTCAAGGAGCTTGCAGATTAGTTGAAATACACACCCACGAATGCATAAATTTGAAGTTAAATACCAAAACAAAAATATAAGTCAGCAATTCAAGACAGATAAAAGTGTTTATTCCATAAATTTATACTGAAAGCTACTGAGACCTAAATACTTTTCTAAAACCTAGAGGGAGAGCCAGACATTTTAAATTAATAAAAGGCAGAGTGAGGTGAGTACTATACTAGAAATATATGTCAGATGACCACGCGTCCTGGCTTACTCAGGACAGTCTTGATTTTTGCCTATTGCCTTGAAATAATTAGGATAGCACCCCTCCCTTTTAACTTTTGGAAGGGCCTCGGTATAGATGTAAAATTATAGTCATATTAGTTATAAACTAAGTGCAGTTGGAATGAAGAGAAAGGAATTATTAGTTCTGACTGGGGGACTGGGGAGAGTTTCCTGTAGGACAGGATGTTTGAGCTGAATTTTAATGTAGAACAGGTTTAGAAAGAGGAGAGAAGGCGTCCTAGGCTGAGAGCAGCTGCGGCAAAGCTTTGGTGGCATCCAGGGTCACTTACATGATTGATTTCTCAACCAGTAAAAGCCGTTGTGTTTAGAGGAGGGTGGTACCACCAAGGGCTGGTGGGTCTCAGAAACGATCTCACCTTGAACAACCAACATCACTCAGAACTCCGGTTATCAGAAGAAATGGCTGCCAGGTAATGACTGATGTCGTTGTGGTCCTGTGTCAGATTAGAACGGTACAGATCAGGCTGGGTAAGGTGGGCAGGTGAAAGGGAGAGGAAGAGAGTGGGTGAAGCAATGTGCAAGTTGAAGAGACTAAAGGAGGGTAAGAGGCGAAGTGAGAAAACTGCTTTCATTGGTTCAATCTGCCCAATTAAAGAAGTTGCAGATTCCTGTTTAAATGAACCTTGTTTCTCATTTATTTCTACACCTCTTCTTTCCTCCCTGTGACACACACTCAGTTGTATTCTGCATCCCCCAAGTTTGAGAGGTGCTTAGAGGCAGGTTTATTCTCTTTATCCCTCAATATTGGGAAAATAGACTTAGCACCACTGAGTCTATTTAGGTCAGTCCGGTACCTGAAAGAAGCTGCTGTAAGGAGCCGAATGTTCTTTGCTCTCTGTGACCTTAGTTTAGGTAATTCCAGAAATGAAAATGAAAAAATAGAAAAGAATATGGACATTTACCTTTTCATAATGAGAATGCTCCTTTTGACTTTTCATCATGAAAATTCCAAACATAAGCAAAGATAAAGAGAATAATAGCTCCCATGTATCTGTCCCATACACCAGCTGCCACCCAGCTTTAACAGTTTCCAGAACTCTGCTGTTCTTTTCATTGATCTCCCTGCGCTGCTCTTTTTCCTTCCTGTCCTCCACTCCTTACAGCAACTCTCAAACATCATCTGATTTCGTCTGGAAAGACATCAGAATATAACAGATAAGGCTTTGTTTCTAAACATAACCACAATACTATTATTGTACCCCAAAAGCTTAATAACAATTCCTTAACACCATCTAATACTGGGTCCATACTCAATTTTTCCTCCAAAATATCCATTTTAAGATCTACAGATCTTAATCAGTTGATCATTTCTGAGTTCCAATGTAGTACGCAGGAGTGGACTGTTTGGCCCTTTTAAAGGGGAGGATGAGAAGTAGAAGAGAAGGAGACTGGAATCCTAAATTGTATTCAACCTTTTGTCACCAGTGGGTTAGTAATATGCCTGTTAGAGAGTATTCTTAGCTTAAAACTGAGAAAGTCTTTTAAAGATTTCAGATGAAAGGTTTTCTACACAATCGCACAGCATTATCTATCCCTTTCACTCACTCAACAAACATGTCATTGTCACTCCACTTCTTCTGCCTTGGGTCCATCTGTTCCTTGTTAGTTTGTCCATTGGTTGGTCCACTCATCCAATGTTCTCACTACACACGGAGGTGCAAGACGTCGAGAGGGCTTCAGATCAGTTGCAGCTGCCAGTTATTTGAACCGGGCATTGTGCTGGGTACTTTACATAGGTCCATTTATTCCTCACTACAACCCTCAAGGTAATTTTTTAACTCCCATTTTTACAGATGAGGAAATTAGGTTGTAAGAGGTTAAGTAACTTGCACGAAAATGATTCCCTAGCTAGGAAGTGGCAGAAAGGCATTCGAGCCTAGGTCTACCTATTGTTAAATTCCTGTCTGAGCATCACAAAGCTGAGAGGCAAAACCAGTACACCTGACTTGTTCCACCACACCTCATTTACTCTGTCCTTAGAGAGTTAGTAATTTAAAAGGGTAAATAAGTGAAGAAATATGAAGCATTTATACGTATATCCGTGTTGACAAAAAGAATGATAATATGAAAACTCATAATATCAAAGTCATGAGAAATTACTTTTAATTGGGGGACATAAAGTAAGGCTTCAGAAGGGACGTGGCACTTAACGATGAAGCAAAGGGAGAACAATGATGTGGCACCGAGAGTGTATATGGCATGTTTGGAAAATCCAGTTAGGCTGGGAGATAATAATGGGAGATGAAGCCGGTTAGGTAGATTGAGGTCAAATTTTGAATTGACTCTTTTATCAGGCTAAGTTGTGTAAAATTTAATTATTGCACAGTTAAAAATCATTAAAAGATTTTTGGATAAAGGGAGTGAAATAACCAGAGCTATGCTTTAGGAAAAATGTAAATGGTGGAGGGACTGATGTTGTGGAGAACAGATATGAGACTATCTATGTGCTCTGATCCTGGTGAGAAGGCAGGAGTGCCTAATGGGGTGGTAACTAGCGGGGTTGAAGAGGAGGGACAAGATTGGAAAGAGATTTTGAAATATCCACTGATAAATAATCTCTGTTAGAGAAGCTTGAAGACATTGTATAGTTTTGTTCTGTAGTTCAGATACAATAATAATATTCCTATGTGTCAGACACTGTTCTAGGTGCATCTGTGATAATTATCATCATTGAAATATAACTATTAAGACTTCCTAGGGCTTTTTGAAACATTTTTATAACAATTTTATTGAGATATAATTCACATACCATTACAACGCACCCATTTAAAGTGTACAATGTACACACCAATGTTTTAGTATATTTGCAGAGTTTTGCTGCCATCGTCACCATCAATTTAGAACATTTTATTATTCCAAAAAGAAACTCCGACCCATCAACCATCCCTCCCCAGTTTCCCTATTCCGTCCCGCTGCCGTCCCAGCCAATATACTTTTTTTCTCTGTCGATGTGCTAATTTTGGACATTTCATATGAATGGAATGACATAATACGTGGTTCTTTGTGACTGACTTCTTTCATTTATCATAATGTTATCAAGATTCACCCACGTTGTAGTATGTATTATTCCCTTCTATGGCTAACTAATATTCCCATTGTATAGACATAACACATTTTGTTTATCCGTTCATCTGTTGATGGATGAAATTTTAAAAATTGTTCTAGAACTTTGCTGTATCAAATATTTATGCTTGAAATAAGTGAGCTACTGAATGGTACTTACACATTTGGGTTGATGGCAATTTTTACGTTAATACCACACTTCCTTATCTATACTGACCTTCTCTCCCCCCACCCCCCGCTATATCTTACTCATTAAGCCTTACCTGGCAACTCCAGCCATATCTGAGCACCCCACCAAATATCACCTTTAGCATTTTTAATCCAAGCCTTGGAATTATGCTCTTATCTCCTCAACTGGATTGCAAACATACTAAGTATAGGAAATATAGGAAACACATTTTAGATATCTTCATTACTCCCCACAGGACCTTAAAAGTCCTTTTCAACACTAAGACAGTTGTTAAGTGTGGAGGACCAGGCCTGTGAAAGAGTCAGAGCAGACTTGTTAACACTCTTCCCTTTGCTATTCCCAGAGATGTCTTGTGGAATACTAGTATTATGCAGGAGACAGTGTGTAAACTATTTACTTAGTTAATGTAATGGGTAATGATCAATATCCAATGGTGAAAGGATTGATTCATTTTGGATAAGATTTTTTAATTGACCAGGCAAAGCCATTTCTCTGTTTTTCTAAAAGGTAGTTTTTAGGATTCACTGTGTCATGGCTTTTATTAGGGCCAAATTTTGAAAATCTTATTTTTAAAAGAGATAGCCACATTGTGGATTACATGAGCAATGAGCAATGGATCAATTTATAGAGTAACAATTGAAGGTTTGGAAAGGAGTCAGGTAATTGGTTACTGCTGGTTGCTTTTTTTTAGGGGACAGAGTCTCACTGTGTTGCCCAGGCAGGAGTGCAGTGGTGTGATCACAGCTCACTGCAGCCTCGAACTCCTGGGCTCAAGCAACCTTCCCACCTCAGCCTCCTGAGTATCTGGGACCACAGGCATGCACAATCACACGTAGCTAATTTTTTTATTTTTTGTAGAGACAGGGTCTCAAACTCCTAGCCTCAAATAATCCTTTCGCTTCAGCCTCCTAAAGGGCAGAGATTAAAGGAATTAGCCACTGTGCCCCGCCAACTTTTAACCCTGTCTTATTTGAACTTTTCAGTAAACACCAGGGTGGAAATCATTTCAGTAGAATCCTATGTTTAACATGGATTGCTGTTAAGACTCTGGTCAAGTGATGTTTCCTGAAACAAAACAAGCTGTGGACACAGAGAAAGTCTGAATAAACACAGTTCATCTATAAACTTGTTAGCCCTGTCCTCTAGTTCTAGGTACTCACATTATAGTAAAAGTTTACTGTGTTTCTTATCATTTAATTTCAGCTTCATCATTGAAACTTTTCCTCGAGTTAGATGGGTGAACAGTCCTTTGGAGACATAAAGAAAGAGAGGTTCTTCCCTCCCCAGCTCCCCTTTCTTGGGTACATAAATTTCCTTAGATATCTGGAGGAAGAGCTGAGGAGATCTGGTGATACAATGAGCAAATGCAGTTAATTTGGGAACCACCTAAGCTATGCTTAGAATTTAGCAACTTACATATGCATGTTTAGTAATGGAGAATGGAAAAATGTGGTAAGTTACGCAGTGATTTTTCTACAGAAAGTAGTTGCAAAAGGATTAAACTTTGATGCTGGAAATTGATTTGTACTTGCATTTTCATGTGGTAAGATTTTGTAGCACCTATGAAATTAAATTACTTTGATCCACTAGACTAATTGATCATAAAATTTAGAATCTAATCTTGTAGAGATAAAGTCATTTTAGCAATTCTGTGTGAAACTCATAAACCCTATTATCTGTTGAATAAACACAATAGTAAGGCCTGGAGAAGTCATTCTAGTTTTTGTCTTTCCTGTTTTTATTCTTTCCCTTTTTTTCATTTCTGTTTTTCTACTTATCCCAAAAGGACAAAGCTAAAGTGAAAAGGTTCAGATTGGGGGTGTATTTGTGTGCAAGTGACTAGGATAGCACACCTTTAGTGTAATAATTTTCTTTCCTTTTTATGACATAATATTAATTTAATACATGATTATGCCTGAGAACTTCAGCCATCCTAGTCAGAGAGGGTAAATTGTTATTGTTTTTGCTCTATTTTTTCCTTTTGTCAGAGACAGGATCTTGCTCTGTCCCCAGGCTGGAATGCAAGGCATGATTATAGCTCACTGTAACCTTAAACTCCTGGGCTCAAGCTAAGTAATTCTCCTGCCTCAGCCTACTGAGTAGCTGGGACTACAGGTGCAAGCCACCATGCCTGGCTATTTTTTTTTTTTTTTTTTTTGTAGAGACAGGGTCTTGCAATGTTGCCCAGGCTGGTCTTGAACTCCTGGCCTGAAGTGATCCTTCCAAACTGCTGGGACTATAGGCGTGAGCCACTGTACCTGACCTGTTGTGTTTTTATAATTAATAATAGCTAACATTTTTTGAATGCTTACTGTATGCCAGACATTGTGCAATGTGCTTTTTTTGTGCTTCATTTTATTTAATCTCCTTAACATCCACAGGAGATTGGTATCACTACAATTCCCTTGGTAGATGAAGAGATTGAGCCTTTTAGAGAGAACAGGTGACTTGCCAAGCCCCCTTCTCACCTCAGGGCCTATGCTCTTGACCCCTACACTTACTCCATATATTCTTTCAAGAAGACTAAGGCAATGCAGCACGTTCTTTAATTCTATAACTTACCACATTCTACTAAATCAGGCAAAACTGCGCAATGTTTCCTGAGCTGTTCTTTCTTGGTGAAATGCTGAAGCAAAAGTAGAGTGCTGGTTTCAGTTACTGCTTTTATCTTGGAGGCAACACTTCTGGGTTCCAATTTCCTTATTTGTATAATGAGGGAACTGGAACAGATAAATGCTAAGGTCTTTCAAATCTGTGAATCTTTGGCCAAGTATTGACTTTATTTTCTTATCTAGGATTTAGAGCAGATAGAACTTACATAATTTACATCCTCCATTTTTCTCCCCTTTAGATTTAAATGTTTTTCCTGGTGAGGTTGAGGTTGGTTGACACTAGTTATCATGGACACAAAGGGAAAGTAAACAAAGGTTGTTGAACAGCTGTGTTCCAGGCAGTGTTCTATGTGTATCGTGCACATTATCGCATTTAATCCTCACATAATCTCTTGCAAAATAGTTGTTATTGCCTTCATTAAGGAAGAAAGCAACCACACTATACCTATGAGAAACCTGAGGTTCAGAGTGATTAGTTAACCTGCCCAAAGTCACCTAGCAGGTAAGTGATAGAATCAGGATTAGAACCTAATTCTTTTCTGGCTTTAGATTGGTTCTCCTCACATTTTTACTACCTCCCACATTCCCTGTTGTTTGTTTTTACTTAAACATTCAAGGATTTCTCATGCAAAAATGGTAGTAATGGCCTATTCAGAGGATTTGCTTCTCTTTACTTTATGCCAGATAAGAGATGCTCCATGTCACCTCATGAGACTGAGAACTAGCCACAGTCATTTATGTAGCTCCAGTCACTGCAGACCTCATGTGTTTTCAGACATGAGGGTTTTTTTTTAATCTGCTCAAGCACTTTTGACTTATCCGAGGCGATTTAGCAAGTGTCTAGACTTTTCTGATTTAATAGTTCACCTGGCAAAAAGAATATCATTGATAATGCTTCATAATTATAGATCACATTTTCTTTCAAATGTGATTTAAATCACTTTTTACCCATTCTTTGTCATTTTTCAGGTGGAGAACCCTTAGCAGAATTTTACCCAAGATCACACAACTGAATCAGTTGGTGGCAGAAATAATAAAGTTAGGAGTCCTCTTTCTTTTCTTTTTTTTTTCTCAGCATATTATGGGGGTATAGATGTTTAGGTTACGTATGTTGCCCTTCCCCTCCTCCCCCCCAAGTCCGAGCTTCAAGCGTGCCCATCCCCTGGATGGTCTGCATCGCACTCTTTGTGTATGCATATACCCGTCCCCTCCTTTGCCTTCCCCCTCCCCCCTGCCGGACATCCAATAAATGTCATTCTTATATTGCACTTATGTGTTGATCAGTTAATAGCAATTTGATGGTGAGTGCCTGTGGTGTTTATTTTTCCATTCTTGGGATACTTCACTTAGTAGAATGTGTTCCAGCTCTATCCAGGAGAATACAAGAGGTGCT
>NW_012144633.1:2397579-2399828 GCF_000956105.1 Propithecus coquereli | reverse complement strand
CTCCCACATACATACAGCTTCCCCCACCATCAAAATCCCAAAGACACCTCTTTGAATCTATTTTTTTCTTGGGTTTGTAAACTCAGTATTGACCAGAAATAGCTACCTTTCCTTATGATTCATGTGTCTGATTACCTTTGGGGAAACTAACATTTATTGAACACCCTCTATGTGTCAGGTATTTTCATTTACATCTTCTCATTTAATTTTTACAATGTCCCTGAAAGGTAGTGACATTAGCACCATTAAAAAAATTAACATCTGAAGGAACTGAAACCAGGTCAAAGTAATTTACCTCTAGAATACAGAGGATGAACTATATGAAACTGTAAAAAAGTAGTTGAATTTCTGTATTTTCATATGGTTCAACTTAATAGAATGTGACAGCGCTCGTATTTGAACCCAGGCCAATTTAGTTCCCAAACCTATACTTTGCATTGTACCATACCACTGCCTTAAAAATACTAGAGTGATACTAGATTCTTTGTTTTCCTTTGGTAGTAGTGTAGTTTCTTTTAGTGCTGCTCCCTAAAAGATTAGAACTGGAAGCTGAGAGAGAGCAACCCGAGGTATGATCTATCTTGATTTAGGTCCAGGAGTGTTTCTTTAGAGGCTAACGTCGGGAGTTACATGATGGACCTGCATTGATTTGTGTATCTGCTGCTGTTTGTGTCTGCCACCTGTGCACATTTCCATACAGCTGTCTGATTCTGGGTTCTCTTCTGTTTGTTACACTCTGCTATAATCATCTGTTTAATTACCCCCGTAGGCTGTAAATTCTCACAGCCGAGATGGGTTTCTGAGACCCATCTAGCCTTTGGTGGTACCACCCTCCTCTAAACATAAGGGCTTTTACTGATTGATAAATCAATCATGTAAGTGCCCTTGGATGCCACCAAAGCTTTGCCTCAGCTGTTCTCAGCCTATGATTGTGTCTGTCTTGATCTTCCTAGTGCCTGTTAGAGTATTTGCACATACAAAGTAGATGCTCGCTAAATATTTGAAGAAGAAACAAATGAATAAACAAATGCATCTGTCTCACAAGTCAGCTACTCTGTCCTCTGCCCAGTGAGACAGAGAGAGTGGTCACTGGACAGAGGACAGGGTTGCTGACTTGTGAGATTGTCTGCTTCCCTCTCTCTCTCTCTCTCTGTCTCTCTCTCTCTCATACACACACACACACACACACACACACACACACACACACACACACATGGAAGTCCTAGCTATGTCTGTCTAAACACCTAATCTCCTTAGACCTCATCCTTGGCTGTGGTGCTTACTCAGATATGGGTGTCTGTATTTGTCTAATCAAGGGAAACCAGGCTGAGAAAGGAATGGTATTGCTTTCAGACTCCTACTAATGTAGGAGGGCTTGACGTAGGTTGGGCTTGAAACAGTGAACTTAATAGAGAAGTTTAGCCATTTGGATTTGGATCCTTGTATTGTGCAAACTGAAACTTTTCCACTTGGTTTTTTTCATCTCTTTGGGGGAACTGGACACTAAGGCAGGCTCTGGCAGGAGAGTGCACTGGCCGTGCAGAGTCCTCTAGTTACTAAGGCTAAGGACATGGCCCTGTAGCCTTTCCTTGGCAATTAAGGACACTTGTCACATGTCAGGGCAACCTGTGTGTCTAATTTGGGGCTTAACTGCACCAGTAAAAGACAGTGAACATGAAATCTGTAGAAAGGCAGGGATTGTACCTCTAAATCAAGACTTTCCTCCACTCCACATTAAAGTCTAAAAACTTAATGCTCTGCATTTGAACACCTTCTGACTAGTGGTTAGGTGTCTCACATCAATGTAAAAGATGAGCAATGCAGGAGGTATTACACTCTGTGTCACCTGGACTAGAGTGCAGTGGCATCATCATAGCTCACTGTAACCTCAAACTCCTGGGCTCAAGCGATCCTCCTTCCTCACCCTCCCGGGTAGCTGGGACTATAGGCCTGTGCCACTGTGCCTGGCTAAGTTTTCTATTTTTTGTACAGGTGGGGTCTCACTCTTGCTCATACTGGTCTCAAACTCCTGACCTCAAGCAATCCTCCCACCTTGGCTAGGATTACAGGTATGAGCCGTGGAGCCCAGCGCATATTTATTTTTGTCCCAAATAAAGACTCTTTTATGGAAGACTTGCTCCTCTCCAGTTTGCTTCCAACTGTCTTATAAAGGTGCAACACCCATTTCCTTCACTCACTGACACTAACCTACCTCCTGTTACACCGAGAGCTCCTTGAGGTCAAGGACT
>NW_012144633.1:2383198-2384924 GCF_000956105.1 Propithecus coquereli | reverse complement strand
GTGCAATTATCTCCATATTACAGATGAGGAAGCTGCTCTATCTTTATATTTCCCATACGATAGAATGAATCATTTCACCTCTATGAAGAGTCTCTAGCTTAGGGACCATTTCTTATGATATTAATAACATTTGTATTCCTCTTAGTATTGTGCACAAAGCTGGGGACATAGCAACTGCTCATTAAATCTTCTATTTCACTAATTGATCAGTTAGAGCAGATGAATAGTTCTCATAGTTACAGGCCATGGAATTGATATAGAGATCTTGGGCCTTTTCCTCATACAATATTGAAATATGCTTTGCTGCCATTTGTTAATCTTTTGGTATTAGCATTGCCAGATAAAATACAGGATGCTCAATTCAATTCCAATTTCAGATAAACAACAAATAATGTTTTAGTATAAGTGTGTCCCAAATATTACAAAGGACATACTTGTAATAAAACAAATGATTTATCTGAAATTTAAATTGAATGGGTATTATATTTTCATTTGATAAACCTGGTAACCCTATTTAGTGTTCATAAAATGGTATCTTTAAAGGAAGTCCTAAAAAGACAGATCTATCATTTTCTTCTTAAATGCTATAACGTAAGCCCTGAAGAAATTAAGATATTCTAAACTCATCTGATCTCAGCCTGTGTTCTATCCTTAGTCAAAAGTACCTACTGTTGCCTTATGAGAGGAACAAACATTGCTTTCAATGTGTCGACTGGAAACTTACTAGGAATATGATCTAAAATACCTTGAGTCTAACTGCCTTCCAACTCTAAAATTCTTTAATTCTAAGTAACTCTTAAATATCTAAACCAGGTTTCTACTTTTCCCAATTAGTATTCTTGCTTCAACCATCCTGCTTGAAAACATGGGTTATGAAATGCCTTTGCAAGTACAGTAGGCAATACCCTAGTATAGCACGTTGCCTAGAACTCCTAGAAATCTGGGTATTGGTGGTTGTCTTATGGTGATCGTAGAGTAAAATCCTTCCTACTATTCTAGTTCCCACAATACTGCTTTTCATACTCCAGTCACCGTACCTTCAATCATTTTGTCAACGTCTGTTTTAAAGGCTTCTTTACTTTTTTAGTTAATGACATTCTTCTTGCTTAATACTATGTTGTAGACTTCATCAGGGAAGGGACTAATTCATCTTTGTACACTCAGCTCTAAGCTGAAATAAAGTAATCCCTCAACTAACACTGACAGACTCCTCCTCAGGTTCCCTCCAAAACCTGCCCCTGTTTTAGTTAATAGAATGCATCCCCATCCACATGCTAGAAATTTCAGCATCTTTGCTCCTCCTTCCAGTGTAATCTGAATCTCACAAGTCAGTAAGCCCTGAAATGTCTTTAAGTCTTTCTCCCTGTACCTCTTTGTCCTCAGACAGTCCCCATCCCTATTCTGGTCAGTTGCCTCCTGACTCACCCATCTTCTTCACATCTACCTTAAATTACTTCTTCAACATAGACCTGATCATGATGATACTTTGCTTAAAGATCCTTGATGAATCTTTGACCTCTACTGATTACTATCCTGTTTTCTTAGCATGATTTTCACAAACTAGTTGCAAACTATTTTCTATTAATATACTCCTCACCATACACCAGGCCACTTGACCTGCACCAGATGCACTTGGAATGTTTTTATTTTCCTTTTCTTTTTGCCAAAATCTTTTTGCTGGCTCACCTCAGTAAAAATTAATTGTTAGGCCGGGCGCGGTGGCTCA
>NW_012144633.1:2377934-2381212 GCF_000956105.1 Propithecus coquereli | reverse complement strand
CTGGCATTCCTATGTCTACAGTATTTCTTGATAGTTAGGATAACAATCTAGCAAGATCAGAATACTCAAAACCAAATTCAATTATACACAATGTGCTGGTATCATTAATAATTACTAGAGAATTAAGAGAGCTTTTAGATTTTAGAAAAGCTTATAGTAACAATTTAGTAATAAATTTTGAGATCTGTATAATGCTTTTCAAAGAAATTTTTATGTCATTTTAACTTTGAATTAGGTGACATTATTCTATTTTGAGAAATGAGAAAACCAAGGTACAGTTTAAGTCTTCTCAAATCAATGGCAGAGCCCACATCTTCTGGCATGAAGTTCAAGGGTCTTCTGACATTACAACAGCTGTGGCCTCTTAATTCAGGCATTCCTGGCTGAGTTACTCAGAAAATGTATAACTTCCATTCTCTAGAGATTGTAGTTAGGGTTGTCTAGTGCATTTATCAAGGGATATGGAGTCGAATATGGAGTCAGAGTACAAGTTGATGATTCCTGAGGTGTGCCTATTTTGGGTTATTACCTCGACTTGTCTCTTTTACAACCAAGATCCCCATATTCCCTAAAAGGCTATATGATGACAAGGGAGCTCAAGGTAAACATAGCCTCTGGGACAGTGCTGAGTAGTGTCCACTACCAACCAAGGAATCCTGTAATCTTTAGGTAAGCCCCATTTGGTCTCCATGGACACAACTTCCTGAGTCAAATATTGAAGTACCACTGGTCTTAGTATTTTGTGAGCCTATAAAGGTTCAATATTGTTCTCTGCCCTGAGAACACGAAGATGGCCCATGGTTCTCAATGATTGGCTTAAAACAGAAATAAAATGAAACCAGAATTAAGATCATTTAGCACCTGATACTGGCTCAAAATTTCTAATCCTCAGACATCTAAGGGCAGCTGTTGTTTGCTATAAATAAACTGGTGATACCTTACCCACTTCATGCTAGTGCCTGGACATTCATTCCTGGGGATATCAGAGATGCAAAGCTTAGCCAAAACCACAGGCTTCCAATGTCTGCTCTCTGCATGGGGCCATGGGAAAACTGGGTGGAACTCAGGATAGGTGGCCCAGACTCAGGATAGTCTCCTATGGATTATTGGCTGTAAACGAGGAGAACATTTCTGTGGCTGTCCAAATGGATATCCTGTCCCAGCAACCTAAATGGAAAGAACACTTTAAAGTCAAAAAGCAAGATAGGCAGGGAACTAGCAAAGTTTCTAGCAAAGTAGCTTAAATGGAAGAGTCCTGGGACAGACAACAGCGAATATGAATGCTGAGTTCTGAACCATGTGATGACTACCTGCCTTCCAAATGAAAGTTCCTCCTCTTGAAGCTATAGCAGTAATGAAGCCTTTAGGGGGTCAGGTATATGCTGCTTGACAAGCAACAAGAAGTTAGAGTTCCTGAGAGATTACCTGAAAAGGTTTGAAGAGATCATTTCCATAGAAAACTGTAGAGGGGAAAAATGCTTCATTTTTCTTATCAGTGTGAGTGAAAATTACTAGAATAAGTTTAGTGGGTCCACTTGCTAAATCATTTGTCTGCCTCTGACTGGCCAATGCTCTGTGGTTGTAGGGCTGATGTGGAGAATCCCAACAGCCATAATGAAGCCGAGCTCCGGCGCCAGTTTGAGGAGCGACAGCAGGAGACGGAGCATGTTTATGAGCTCTTAGAGAATAAGATCCAGCTTCTGCAGGAGGTGAGCAGGAGTTCCAAAGGCCCACGGCGAGGGGTCCTCTTTTTCTACAGGCCTGACTTCTGGCATTCAGCCTTTCCCCCTCTACTTTCCTTCCAAATTCATCAAGGGTCTCTGTGTCTTGAGGCTCCTAACCTAGGTGGGGACTTTTGCAGCCTCTCAGTTTTCAGTTTTTGGTTTTTTTTTAGGAATCCAGGCTAGCAAGGAATGAAGCCGCACGGATGGCAGCTCTGGTGGAAGCAGAGAAGGAGTGTAACCTGGAGCTCTCAGAGAAACTGAAGGGAGTCACCAAGGACAGGGAAGATGCACCAGGAAACCAGGTCAAGCCTGACCAATACACTGAGGCCCTGGCCCAGAGGGACAAGTAGGTGCCTTTGGTACTCTTTTTGTCACTTGTTTTTTGCCCATTCTTGAGACTAGTAGAGCATACAGCAACTACAGTATTCCCTTCTAAGGAGTGACAGTGGAACCTTCACCATTTCCAAGACTTTGTCACCCCACATCCAAAGATGTTCTTTTTAGGGTTGAGTCTTTACTGGTATCCCTAAGAATACTTACTCCACGCCAGGTGTCGTGGCTCACACCTGTAATCCCAGCACTTTGGGAGGCCAACGTGGGAGGATGGCTTGAGGCCAGGAGTTCGAGACCAGCCTGGGCAACATAGTGAGACTCTGTCTCTACCCTCTCCCACCCCTTAAAAAAAAAGAATAATGAAGTGGTCAAATGGTGGCAAGCAGGAGACTTGAATTCACTTATTCAGCAAACATGTATCAAGTACCTGTTACATGCCAGATATGGGGCTAAGCACTAGGGTTACAGATATGAAAGACTCAGTTCCTGTCACCAAGAAACATGTTACATGATTTTAATAAGTTCTCTGATAGAAGTAGCATGGGATGTTCTGGCAACATACTGGATGGTCTATTCCAGACTAAAAGAGCAAGGGGTCTGCTGTGGTCTGAATGTTTGTGTCCCTCCCACTCCAATTCATATGTTAAAATCTTAACTCCCAAGGTCGTGGGGCCTTTGGGAGGTGATTACGTCATGAAGGCAGAGCCCTCATGAATGGGATTAGTGCCCTTATAAAAGAGACCCCAGAGAGCTGGTTAGCGAGTTCTACCATGTGAGGATTCATCAAGAAAGCATCCTTTATGAACCAGAGATGGGTCTTCCCCAGACATCTAATCTGTCAGTGCCTTGATCCTGGATGCCCCAGCCTCCAGAGCTGTGAGAAATAAATTCTGTGGTTTAAAAGGTTACCCAGTTTATGGCATTTTGTTCTAGCAGCCCAAATGGACTAAGACAGTGCCATTGAAGGTTTTCTGGATGAGGTGAAATCTGATCTGAATTTTGAAGAATGAACAGGAGTTAGAAAAAATGGGGTAGAAAGCGGGTGGAGAAGGGAAATGTTCTGTGCAGAAGCAGAAACCATGGAGGGGGAAGACACAGGAAAAGGAATATTTCAAGAACTACAAATAGTTGTATATAACTAGAGCACAAGGTCTGGGGAAGAAGAGAGGTAAGCTGTCTTGGGAATAGGGGTCTGCTTGTGCCAGCTTTGTGTATTATTAA
>NW_012144633.1:2376089-2377644 GCF_000956105.1 Propithecus coquereli | reverse complement strand
AAAAAAAAAAAAAAAAAAAATTAATTGTTCCCTATATAGATTTATCATCAGAGTTCTCTCACATCATAAGCAAACTCAATTTATAAAAGTCCAATTTTACGATAAAAGCAAATTATTGTTTTCAAAAATGTTCACAACCAAATTTCTTTAATAATTAAATCCCCAGGTATTTAAAAATATAATTCTATATACAGCAATTTGGTTTTCAGGGACAGACCTGTATTAGTAAGAAAAGTTTGTTTTAATATATACTGTGTCCTCCGTTGCTTTAGAGAATGAACAGTGTTGATGATCCAGGGGCAGTGATGAGTAGCTTGGGAGAATAGGTACGGACGTAGCTCAGGGGAAATCCTGAAGTGGCACAGTTCATTTGTCCCTCACTGGGTTGCTGATCCATCTGAAGCCCCATTTATGCCAGGGGTCACGAAGAGGGCTGAGATGAGATAGGAGACTGTTGACCAAGGCAAGATTCAAAAAGGACTCCAGTTTCAGGACAGAGGGTCTGTGGCAGTTAATGACGACTATTGCCTGTGTGCTTTTCAGAACATCGAGCTGAAGGTTGAAGTGGAGAGCCTGAAACGAGAACTCCAGGACAAGAAGCAGCATCTGGATAAAACATGGTGAGCTGTTGTTTGGACTGGATGAGCTCTGGTCCTTTCCACAGTCTGGCTCACCTATCTGAAAGTAATAGATTTAGAACGAAATTCCTTACCCTTATCTCTGGCATTTGATGCTGTGTCAGATTCAGGAACTGAGGATAGGTTTTCATGTGCTTTCTCTTGCTTGGGCTCTTTGTTACTAGGCCAGACGGACCTTGCCATGGACTGGTAGATTCACCAGACCTAAGATTATAAACCTCCTATTAAATAGCAATCAACTAAGCAGGAAACAATGAATGCTTCCACTTTTAGTAGAAAGAGACAAATGCAAATAAGCTTTATCAGAGATTATCAATCAATCTACTAATAACATCAAGTGCTGACATAATGTTTGGGGAAAACCGGCACTCTCATACACTACTGGTGAGAGTGTGAATTGTGACATTTTTGGTAGGTGGTACTATCTATTAAAGTAAAAAAAAAGAGCATTTCCTTTGATCAAATAATCCCTAGAAGAAATCTATTCCTCATAAATAAAAGCACTAGAGTGAAAGAATAAATCATTGCATCATTGTTTGTAATGGCAAAAAACTAGAAACAGCTATCCATCGATAGGGCAATGGCTGAAGAAATTTTAGTATATCCAGGACTATTACGCAGTTATTGAAAAGAATGCGTTAGCTCTATATTATTGTCCTGGTGCAAAGTCCTTGATTAAGGGGGAAAAGTACTGAGTGATAAGCCTCTTTGAGTAAAGACAAACAGTTCTCTCTGTGTGTACATGTGTTTGCTTGATTTATGCATGGAAAAAACTGGAGGGTTACACACCAAACTCCTTAACATGGCTTGTACTGGGGGAGTGAGATCAGAGTTTATGATGAGGAACAGACTTGATTTTTTTTCTTTAAATACTTTTATGTTGTTAAAATGGTTACTTTTATAATTTATAGTTTTTA